>NC_141877.1:492304663-492607693 GCF_056163025.1 Triticum urartu
ACCTAATTGTTTAGAGAGCTAAATGACCGTGAAATTGAAAATCACTACAAAATGAATTCTGAAAATGTTGAAACTTGGCATGGTATCATCATTTCACCCGCATAGCATGTGCGAAAGAGTAGAGAGGGTCACGGCAAAAACTGGATGCACATCATGTACAAACTGGACAAACTCTTTCGGAGTATCAGAGTTTCGGACGAGAACTCATCTGTTACACGGGCACTTTGATGTTTTTTAAAATTATTTGAACTTCGGACTTCTTTTGTGTTCAGTATGCAGCATTCAAAGCGACGTCATCAATTTCCAACATGTTCTGACATCATTTGTTGTTTTTCGGTCATTTACCTAATTGTTTAGAGAGCTAAATGACCGTGAAATTGAAAATCACTACAAAATGAATTCTGAAAATGTTGAAACTTGGCATGGTATCATCATTTCACCCGCATAGCATGTGTGAAAGAGTAGAGAGGGTCACGGCAAAAACTGGACGCACTTCGTGTACAAACTGGACAAACTCTTTCGGAGTATCAGGGTTTCGGACGAGAACTCATCTGTTACATGGGCACTTCAATGTTTTTTAAAATTATTTGAACTTCGGACTTGTTTTGTGTTCAGGATGCAGCATTCAAAGCGATGTCATCAATTCCCAACATGTTCTGACATCATTTGTTGTTTTTCGGTCATTTACCTAATTGTTTAGAGAGCTAAATGACCGTGAAATTGAAAATCACTACAAAATGAATTCTGAAAATGTTGAAACTTGGCATGGTATCATCATTTCACCCACATAGCATGTGCGAAAGAGTAGAGAGGGTCACGGCAAAAACTGGACGCACTTCATGTACAAACTGGACAAACTCTTTCGAAGTATCAGGGTTTCGGAAGAGAACTCATCTGTTACACGGGCACTTCAATGTTTTTTAAACTTATTTGAACTCCGGACTTCTTTTGTGTTTAGCATGCAGCATTCAAAGCGACGTCATCAATTTCCAACATGTTCTAACATCATTTGTTGTTTTTCGGTCATTTACCTAATTGTTTAGAGAGCTAAATGACCATGAAATTGAAAATCACTACAAAATGAATTCTGAAAATGTTGAAACTTGGCATGGTATCATCATTTCACCCGCATAGCATGTGCGAAAGAGTAGAGAGGGTCACGGCAAAAGCTGGACGCACTTCGTGTACAAACTGGACAAACTCTTTCGGAGTATCAGGGTTTCGGACGAGAACTCATCTGTTACACGGGCACTTCAATGTTTTTTAAACTTATTTGAACTCCGGACTTCTTTTGTGTTCAGTATGCAGCATTCAAAGTGACGTCATCAATTCCCAACATGTTGTGACATCATTTGTTGTTTTTCGGTCATTTACCTAATTGTTTAGAGAGCTAAATGACCGTGAAATTGAAAATCGCTACAAAATGAATTCTGAAAATGTTGAAACTTGGCATGGTGTCATCATTTCACCCGCATAGCATGTGCGAAAGAGTAGAGAGGGTCACATCAAAAACTGGACGCACTTCATGTACAAACTGGACAAACTCTTTCGGAGTATCAGGGTTTCGGACGAGAACTCATCTGTTACACGGGCACTTCAATGTTTTTTAAACTTATTTGAACTCCGGACTTCTTTTGTGTTCAGTATGCAGCATTCGAAGCGACGTCATCAATTCCCAACATGTTCTGACATCATTTGTTGTTTTTCGGTCATTTACCTAATTGTTTAGAGAGCTAAATGACCGTGAAATTGAAAATCACTACAAAATGAATTCTGAAAATGTTGAAACTTGGCATGGTATCATCATTTCACCCGCATAGCATGTGCGAAAGAGTAGAGAGGGTCACGGCAAAAACTGGATGCACATCATGTACAAACTGGACAAACTCTTTCGGAGTATCAGGGTTTCGGACGAGAACTCATCTGTTACACGGGCACTTTGATGTTTTTTAAAATTATTTGAACTTCGGACTTCTTTTGTGTTCAGTATGCAGCATTCAAAGCGACGTCATCAATTTCCAACATGTTCTGACATCATTTGTTGTTTTTCGGTCATTTACCTAATTGTTTAGAGAGCTAAATGACCGTGAAATTGAAAATCACTACAAAATGAATTCTGAAAATGTTGAAACTTGGCATGGTATCATCATTTCACCCGCATAGCATGTGTGAAAGAGTAGAGAGGGTCACGGCAAAAACTGGACGCACTTCGTGTACAAACTGGACAAACTCTTTCGGAGTATCAGGGTTTCGGACGAGAACTCATCTGTTACATGGGCACTTCAATGTTTTTTAAAATTATTTGAACTTCGAACTTGTTTTGTGTTCAGGATGCAGCATTCAAAGCGATGTCATCAATTCCCAACATGTTCTGACATCATTTGTTGTTTTTCGGTCATTTACCTAATTGTTTAGAGAGCTAAATGACCGTGAAATTGAAAATCACTACAAAATGAATTCTGAAAATGTTGAAACTTGGCATGGTATCATCATTTCACCCACATAGCATGTGCGAAAGAGTAGAGAGGGTCACGGCAAAAACTGGACGCACTTCATGTACAAACTGGACAAACTCTTTCGGAGTATCAGGGTTTCGGAAGAGAACTCATCTGTTACACGGGCACTTCAATGTTTTTTAAACTTATTTGAACTCCGGACTTCTTTTGTGTTTAGCATGCAGCATTCAAAGCGACGTCATCAATTTCCAACATGTTCTAACATCATTTGTTGTTTTTCGGTCATTTACCTAATTGTTTAGAGAGCTAAATGACCATGAAATTGAAAATCACTACAAAATGAATTCTGAAAATATTGAAACTTGGCATGGTATCATCATTTCACCCGCATAGCATGTGCGAAAGAGTAGAGAGGGTCACGGCAAAAGCTGGACGCACTTCGTGTACAAACTGGACAAACTCTTTCGGAGTATCAGGGTTTCGGACGAGAACTCATCTGTTACACGGGCACTTCAATGTTTTTTAAACTTATTTGAACTCCGGACTTCTTTTGTGTTCAGTATGCAGCATTCAAAGCGACGTCATCAATTCCCAACATGTTCTGACATCATTTGTTGTTTTTCGGTCATTTACCTAATTGTTTAGAGAGCTAAATGACCGTGAAATTGAAAATCGCTACAAAATGAATTCTGAAAATGTTGAAACTTGGCATGGTGTCATCATTTCACCCGCATAGCATGTGCGAAAGAGTAGAGAGGGTCACGTCAAAAACTGGATGCACTTCATGTACAAACTGGACAAACTCTTTCGGAGTATCAGGGTTTCGGACGAGAACTCATCTGTTACACGGGCACTTTGATGTTTTTTAAACTTATTTGAACTACGGACTTCTTTTGTGTTCAGTATGCAGCATTCGAAGCGACGCCATCAATTCCCAACATGTTCTGACATCATTTGTTGTTTTTCGGTCATTTACCTAATTGTTTAGAGAGCTAAATGACCGTGAAATTGAAAATCACTGCAAAATGAATTCTGAAAATGTTGAAACTTGGCATGGTATCATCATTTCACCCGCATAGCATGTGCGAAAGAGTAGAGAGGGTCACGGCAAAAACTGGACGCACTTCGTGTACAAACTGGACAAACTCTTTCGGAGTATCAGGGTTTCGGACGAGAACTCATCTGTTACACGGGCACTTCGATGTTTTTTAAAATTATTTGAACTTCGGACTTCTTTTGTGTTCAGTATGCAGCATTCAGAGCGATGTCATCAATTCCCAACATGTTCTGACATCATTTGTTGTTTTTCGGTCATTTACCTAATTGTTTAGAGAGCTAAATGACCGTGAAATTGAAAATCACTACAAAATGAATTCTGAAAATGTTGAAACTTGGCATGGTATCATCATTTCACCCGCATAGCATGTGTGAAAGAGTAGAGAGGGTCACGGCAAAAACTGGACGCACTTCGTGTACAAACTGGACAAACTCTTACGGAGTATCAGGGTTTCAGACGAGAACTCATCTGTTACATGGGCACTTCAATGTTTTTTAAAATTATTTGAACTTCGGACTTGTTTTGTGTTCAGTATGCAGCATTCAAAGCGATGTCATCAATTCCCAACATGTTCTGACATCATTTGTTGTTTTTCGGTCATTTACCTAATTGTTTAGAGAGCTAAATGACCGTGAAATTGAAAATCACTACAAAATGAATTCTGAAAATGTTGAAACTTGGCATGGTATCATCATTTCACCCGCATAGCATGTGCGAAAGAGTAGAGAGGGTCACGGCAAAACTGGATGCACATCATGTACAAACTGGACAAACTCTTTCGGAGTATCAGGGTTTCGGACGAGAACTCATCTGTTACACGGGCACTTCGATGTTTTTTAAAATTATTTGAACTTCGGACTTCTTTTGTGTTCAGTATGCAGCATTCAAAGCAACATCATCAATTTCCAACATGTTCTGACATCATTTGTTGTTTTTCGGTCATTTACCTATTTCTTTAGAGAGCTAAATGACCGTGAAATTGAAAATCACTACAAAATGAATTCTGAAAATGTTGAAACTTGGCATGGTATCATCATTTCACCCACATAGCATGTGCGAAAGAGTAGAGAGGGTCACGGCAAAAACTGGACGCACTTCATGTACAAACTGGACAAACTCTTTCGGAGTATCAGGGTTTCGGAAGAGAACTCATCTGTTACACGGGCACTTCAATGTTTTTTAAACTTATTTCAACTCCGGACTTCTTTTGTGTTCAGCATGCAGCATTCAAAGCGACGTCATCAATTTCCAACATGTTCTAACATCATTTGTTGTTTTTCGGTCATTTACCTAATTGTTTAGAGAGCTAAATGACCATGAAATTGAAAATCACTACAAAATGAATTCTGAAAATGTTGAAACTTGCCATGGTATCATCCTTTCACCCGCGTAGCATGTGCGAAAGAGTAGAGAGGGTCACGGCAAAAGCTGGATGCACTTCGTGTACAAACTGGACAAACTCTTTCGGAGTATCAGGGTTTCGGACGAGAACTCATCTGTTACACGGGCACTTCAATGTTTTTTAAACTTATTTGAACTCCGGACTTCTTTTGTGTTCAGTATGCAGCATTCAAAGCGACGTCATCAATTCCCAACATGTTCTGACATCATTTCTTGTTTTTCGGTCATTTACCTAATTGTTTAGAGAGCTAAATGACCGTGAAATTGAAAATCGCTACAAAATGAATTCTGAAAATGTTGAAACTTGGCATGGTGTCATCATTTCACCCGCATAGCATGTGCGAAAGAGTAGAGAGGGTCACGTAAAAAACTGGATGCACTTCATGTACAAACTGGACAAACTCTTTCGGAGTATCAGGTTTCGGACGAGAACTCATCTGTTACACGGGCACTTCAATGTTTTTTAAACTTATTTGAACTCCGGACTTCTTTTGTGTTCATTATGCAGCATTCAAAGCGACGTCATCAATTCCCAACATGTTCTGACATCATTTGTTGTTTTTCGGTCATTTACCTAATTGTTTAGAGAGCTAAATGACCGTGAAATTGAAACCGCTACAAGATGAATTCTGAAAATGTTGAAACTTGGCATGGTGTCATCATTTCACCCGCATAGCATGTGCGAAAGAGTAGAGAGGGTCACGTCAAAAACTGGACGCACTTCATGTACAAACTGGACAAACTCTTTCGGAGTATCAGGGTTTCGGACGAGAACTCATCTGTTACACGGGCACTTTGATGTTTTTTGAACTTATTTGAACTCCGGACTTCTTTTGTGTTCAGTATGCAGCATTCAAAGCGACGTCATCAATTCCCAACATGTTCTGACATCATTTGTTGTTTTTCGGTCATTTACCTAATTGTTTAGAGAGCTAAATGACCGTGAAATTGAAAATCACTACAAAATGAATTCTGAAAATGTTGAAACTTGGCATGGTATCATCATTTCACCCACATAGCATGTGCGAAAGAGTAGAGAGGGTCACGGCAAAAACTGGACGCACTTCATGTACAAACTGGACAAACTCTTTCGGAGTATCAGGGTTTCGGAAGGGAACTCATTTGTTACACGGGCACTTCAATGTTTTTTAAATTTATTTGAATTCCGGACTTCTTTTGTGTTCAGTATGCAGCATTCAAAGCGACGTCATCAATTTCCAACATGTTCTGACATCATTTGTTGTTTTTCGGTCATTTACCTAATTGTTTAGAGAGCTAAATGATCGTGAAATTGAAAATCACTACAAATTGAATTCTGGAAATGTTGAAACTTGGCATGGTATCATCATTCCACCCGCATAGCATGTGTGAAAGAGTAGAGAGGGTCACGGCAAAAGCTGGACGCACTTCGTGTACAAACTGGACAAACTCTTTCGGAGTATCAGGGTCTCGGACGAGAACTCATCTGTTACACGGGCACTTCAATGTTTTTTAAACTTATTTGAACTCCGGACTTCTTTTGTGTTCATTATGCAGCATTCAAAGCGACGTCATGAATTCCCAACATGTTCTGACATCATTTGTTGTTTTTCGGTCATTTACCTAATTGTTTAGAGAGCTAAATGACCGTGAAATTAAAATCGCTACAAGATGAATTCTGAAAATGTTGAAACTTGGCATGGTATCATCATTTCACCCGCATAGCATGTGCGAAAGAGTAGAGAGGGTCACGTCAAAAACTGAACGCACTTCATGTACAAACTGGTCAAACTCTTTCGGAGTATCAGGGTTTCGGACGAGAACTCATCTGTTACACGGGCACTTCAATGTTTTTTAAACTTATTTGAACTCCGGACTTCTTTTGTGTTCAGTATGCAGCATTCAAAGCGACGTCATCAATTCCCAACATGTTCTGACATCATTTGTTGTTTTTCGGTCATTTACCTAATTGTTTAGAGAGCAAAATGACCGTGAAATTGAAAATCACTACAAAATGAATTCTGAAAATGTTGAAACTTGGCATGGTGTCATCATTTCACCCGCATAGCATGTGCGAAAGAGTAGAGAGGGTCACGTAAAAAACTGGACGCACTTCATGTACAAACTGGACAAACTCTTTCGGAGTATCAGGGTTTCGGACGAGAACTCATCTGTTACACGGGCACTTCAATGTTTTTTAAACTTATTTGAACTCCGGACTTCTCTTGTGTTCAGTATGCAGCATTCGAAGCGACGTCATCAATTCCCAACATGTTCTGACATCATTTGTTGTTTTTCGGTCATTTACCTAATTGTTTAGAGAGCAAAATGACCGTGAAATTGAAAATCACTACAAAATGAATTCTGAAAATGTTGAAACTTGGCATGGTGTCATCATTTCACCCGCATAGCATGTGCGAAAGAGTAGAGAGGGTCACGTCAAAAACTGGACGCACTTCATGTACAAACTGGACAAACTCTTTCGGAGTATCAGGGTTTCGGACGAGAACTCATCTGTTACACGGGCACTTCAATGTTTTTTAAACTTATTTGAACTCCGGACTTCTCTTGTGTTCAGTATGCAGCATTCGAAGCGACGTCATCAATTCCCAACATGTTCTGACATCATTTGTTGTTTTTCGGTCATTTACCTAATTGTTTAGAGAGCTAAATGACCGTGAAATTGAAAATCACTACAAAATGAATTCTGAAAATGTTGAAACTTGGCATGGTATCATCATTTCACCCGCATAGCATGTGCGAAAGAGTAGAGAGGGTCACGGCAAAAACTGGATGCACATCATGTACAAACTGGACAAACTCTTTCGGAGTATCAGGGTTTCGGACGAGAACTCATCTGTTACACGGGCACTTTGATGTTTTTTAAAATTATTTGAACTTCGGACTTCTTTTGTGTTCAGTATGCAGCATTCAAAGCGACGTCATCAATTTCCAACATGTTCTGACATCATTTGTTGTTTTTCGGTCATTTACCTAATTGTTTAGAGAGCTAAATGACCGTGAAATTGAAAATCACTACAAAATGAATTCTGAAAATGTTGAAACTTGGCATGGTATCATCATTTCACCCGCATAGCATGTGTGAAAGAGTAGAGAGGGTCACGGCAAAAACTGGACGCACTTCGTGTACAAAGTGGACAAACTCTTTCGGAGTATCAGGGTTTCGGACGAGAACTCATCTGTTACACGGACACTTCGATGTTTTTTAAAATTATTTGAACTTCGGACTTCTTTTGTGTTCAGTATGCAGCATTCAGAGCGATGTCATCAATTCCCAACATGTTCTGACATCATTTGTGGTTTTTCGGTCATTTACCTAATTGTTTAGAGAGCTAAATGACCGTGAAATTGAAAATCACTACAAAATGAATTCTGAAAATGTTGAAACTTGGCATGGTATCATCATTTCACCCGCATAGCATGTGCGAAAGAGTAGAGAGGGTCACGGCAAAAACTGGATGCACATCATGTACAAACTGGACAAACTCTTTCGGAGTATCAGGGTTTCGGACGAGAACTCATCTGTTACACGGGCACTACGATGTTTTTTAAAATTATTTGAACTTCGGACTTCTTTTGTGTTCAGTATGCAGCATTCAAAGCAACATCATCAATTTCCAACATGTTCTGACATCATTTGTTGTTTTTCGGTCATTTACCTAATTGTTTAGAGAGCTAAATGACCGTGAAATTGAAAATCACTACAAAATGAATTCTGAAAATGTTGAAACTTGGCATGGTATCATCATTTCACCCACATAGAATGTGCGAAAGAGTAGAGAGAGTCACGGCAAAAACTGGACGCACTTCATGTACAAACTGGACAAACTCTTTCGGAGTATCAGGGTTTCGGAAGAGAACTCATCTGTTACACGGGCACTTCAATGTTTTTTAAACTTATTTGAACTCCGGACTTCTTTTGTGTTCAGCATGCAGCATTCAAAGCGACGTCATCAATTTCCAACATGTTCTAACATCATTTGTTGTTTTTCGGTCATTTACCTAATTGTTTAGAGAGCTAAATGACCATGAAATTGAAAATCACTACAAAATGAATTCTGAAAATGTTGAAACTTGGCATGGTATCATCATTTCACCCGCATAGCATGTGCGAAAGAGTAGAGAGGGTCACGGCAAAAGCTGGACGCACTTCGTGTACAAACTGGACAAACTCTTTCGGAGTATCAGGGTTTCGGACGAGAACTCATCTGTTACACGGGCACTTCAATGTTTTTTAAACTTATTTGAACTCTGGACTTCTTTTGTGTTCAGTATGCAGCATTCAAAGCGACGTCATCAATTCCCAACATGTTCTGACATCATTTGTTGTTTTTCGGTCATTTACCTAATTGTTTAGAGAGCTAAATGACCGTGAAATTGAAAATCGCTACAAAATGAATTCTGAAAATGTTGAAACTTGGCATGGTGTCATCATTTCACCCGCATAGCATGTGCGAAAGAGTAGAGAGGGTCACTTCAAAAACTGGACGCACTTCATGTACAAACTGGACAAACTCTTTCGGAGTATCAGGGTTTCGGATGAGAACTCATCTGTTACACGGGCACTTCAATGTTTTTTAAACTTATTTGAACTCCGGACTTCTTTTGTGTTCAGTATGCAGCATTCGAAGCGACGTCATCAATTCCCAACATGTTCTGACATCATTTGTTGTTTTTCGGTCATTTACCTAATTGTTTAGAGAGCTAAATGACCGTGAAATTGAAAATCACTACAAAATGAATTCTGAAAATGTTGAAACTTGGCATGGTATCATCATTTCACCCGCATAGCATGTGCGAAAGAGTAGAGAGGGTCACGGCAAAAACTGGATGCACATCATGTACAAACTGGACAAACTCTTTCGGAGTATCAGGGTTTCGGACGAGAACTCATCTGTTACACGGGCACTTTGATGTTTTTTAAAATTATTTGAACTTCGGACTTCTTTTGTGTTCAGTATGCAGCATTCAAAGCGACGTCATCAATTTCCAACATGTTCTGACATCATTTGTTGTTTTTCGGTCATTTACCTAATTGTTTAGAGAGCTAAATGACCGTGAAATTGAAAATCACTACAAAATGAATTCTGAAAATGTTGAAACTTGGCATGGTATCATCATTTCACCCGCATAGCATGTGTGAAAGAGTAGAGAGGGTCACGGCAAAAACTGGACGCACTTCGTGTACAAAGTGGACAAACTCTTTCGGAGTATCAGGGTTTCGGACGAGAACTCATCTGTTACACGGACACTTCGATGTTTTTTAAAATTATTTGAACTTCGGACTTCTTTTGTGTTCAGTATGCAGCATTCAGAGCGATGTCATCAATTCCCAACATGTTCTGACATCATTTGTGGTTTTTCGGTCATTTACCTAATTGTTTAGAGAGCTAAATGACCGTGAAATTGAAAATCACTACAAAATGAATTCTGAAAATGTTGAAACTTGGCATGGTATCATCATTTCACCCGCATAGCATGTGCGAAAGAGTAGAGAGGGTCACGGCAAAAACTGGATGCACATCATGTACAAACTGGACAAACTCTTTCGGAGTATCAGGGTTTCGGACGAGAACTCATCTGTTACACGGGCACTTCGATGTTTTTTAAAATTATTTGAACTTCGGACTTCTTTTGTGTTCAGTATGCAGCATTCAAAGCAACATCATCAATTTCCAACATGTTCTGACATCATTTGTTGTTTTTCGGTCATTTACCTAATTGTTTAGAGAGCTAAATGACCGTGAAATTGAAAATCACTACAAAATGAATTCTGAAAATGTTGAAACTTGGCATGGTATCATCATTTCACCCACATAGCATGTGCGAAAGAGTAGAGAGAGTCACGGCAAAAACTGGACGCACTTCATGTACAAACTGGACAAACTCTTTCGGAGTATCAGGGTTTCGGAAGAGAACTCATCTGTTACACGGGCACTTCAATGTTTTTTAAACTTATTTGAACTCCGGACTTCTTTTGTGTTCAGCATGCAGCATTCAAAGCGACGTCATCAATTTCCAACATGTTCTAACATCATTTGTTGTTTTTCGGTCATTTACCTAATTGTTTAGAGAGCTAAATGACCATGAAATTGAAAATCACTACAAAATGAATTCTGAAAATGTTGAAACTTGGCATGGTATCATCATTTCACCCGCATAGCATGTGCGAAAGAGTAGAGAGGGTCACGGCAAAAGCTGGACGCACTTCGTGTACAAACTGGACAAACTCTTTCGGAGTATCAGGGTTTCGGACGAGAACTCATCTGTTACACGGGCACTTCAATGTTTTTTAAACTTATTTGAACTCTGGACTTCTTTTGTGTTCAGTATGCAGCATTCAAAGCGACGTCATCAATTCCCAACATGTTCTGACATCATTTGTTGTTTTTCGGTCATTTACCTAATTGTTTAGAGAGCTAAATGACCGTGAAATTGAAAATCGCTACAAAATGAATTCTGAAAATGTTGAAACTTGGCATGGTGTCATCATTTCACCCGCATAGCATGTGCGAAAGAGTAGAGAGGGTCACTTCAAAAACTGGACGCACTTCATGTACAAACTGGACAAACTCTTTCGGAGTATCAGGGTTTCGGATGAGAACTCATCTGTTACACGGGCACTTCAATGTTTTTTAAACTTATTTGAACTCCGGACTTCTTTTGTGTTCAGTATGCAGCATTCGAAGCGACGTCATCAATTCCCAACATGTTCTGACATCATTTGTTGTTTTTCGGTCATTTACCTAATTGTTTAGAGAGCTAAATGACCGTGAAATTGAAAATCACTACAAAATGAATTCTGAAAATGTTGAAACTTGGCATGGTATCATCATTTCACCCGCATAGCATGTGCGAAAGAGTAGAGAGGGTCACGGCAAAAACTGGATGCACATCATGTACAAACTGGACAAACTCTTTCGGAGTATCAGGGTTTCGGACGAGAACTCATCTGTTACACGGGCACTTTGATGTTTTTTAAAATTATTTGAACTTCGGACTTCTTTTGTGTTCAGTATGCAGCATTCAAAGCGACGTCATCAATTTCCAACATGTTCTGACATCATTTGTTGTTTTTCGGTCATTTACCTAATTGTTTAGAGAGCTAAATGACCGTGAAATTGAAAATCACTACAAAATGAATTCTGAAAATGTTGAAACTTGGCATGGTATCATCATTTCACCCGCATAGCATGTGTGAAAGAGTAGAGAGGGTCACGGCAAAAACTGGACGCACTTCGTGTACAAAGTGGACAAACTCTTTCGGAGTATCAGGGTTTCGGACGAGAACTCATCTGTTACACGGGCACTTCAATGTTTTTTAAAATTATTTGAACTTCGGACTTGTTTTGTGTTCAGTATGCAGCATTCAGAGCGATGTCATCAATTCCCAACATGTTCTGACATCAGTTGTTGTTTTTCGGTCATTTACCTAATTGTTTAGAGAGCTAAATGACCGTGAAATTGAAAATCACTACAAAATGAATTCTGAAAATGTTGAAACTTGGCATGGTATCATCATTTCACCCGCATAGCATGTGCGAAAGAGTAGAGAGGGTCACGGCAAAAACTGGATGCACATCATGTACAAACTGGACAAACTCTTTCGGAGTATCAGGGTTTCGGACGAGAACTCATCTGTTACACGGGCACTTCGATGTTTTTTAAAATTATTTGAACTTCGGACTTCTTTTGTGTTCAGTATGCAGCATTCAAAGCAACATCATCAATTTCCAACATGTTCTGACATCATTTGTTGTTTTTCGGTCATTTACCTAATTGTTTAGAGAGCTAAATGACCGTGAAATTGAAAATCACTACAAAATTAATTCTGAAAATGTTGAAACTTGGCATGGTATCATCATTTCACCCACATAGCATGTGCGAAAGAGTAGAGAGGGTCACGGCAAAAACTGGACGCACTTCATGTACAAACTGGACAAACTCTTTCGGAGTATCAGGGTTTCGGAAGAGAACTCATCTGTTACACGGGCACTTCAATGTTTTTTAAACTGATTTGAACTCCGGACTTCTTTTGTGTTCAGCATGCAGCATTCAAAGCGACGTCATCAATTTCAAACATGTTCTAACATCATTTGTTGTTTTTCGGTCATTTACCTAATTGTTTAGAGAGCTAAATGACCATGAAATTGAAAATCACTACAAAATGAATTCTGAAAATGTTGAAACTTGGCATGGCATCATCATTTAACCCGCATAGCATGTGCGAAAGAGTAGAGAGGGTCACGGCAAAAGCTGGACGCACTTCGTGTACAAACTGGACAAACTCTTTCGGAGTATCCGGGTTTCGGACGAGAACTCATCTGTTACACGGGCACTTCAATGTTTTTTAAACTTATTTGAACTCTGGACTTCTTTTGTGTTCAGTATGCAGCATTCAAAGCGACGTCATCAATTCCCAACATGTCCTGACATCATTTGTTGTTTTTCGGTCATTTACCTAATTGTTTAGAGAGCTAAATGACCGTGAAATTGAAAATCGCTACAAAATGAATTCTGAAAATGTTGAAACTTGGCATGGTGTCATCATTTCACCCGCATAGCATGTGCGAAAGAGTAGAGAGGGTCACGTCAAAAACTGGACGCACTTCATGTACAAACTGGACAAACTCTTTCGGAGTATCAGGGTTTCGGACGAGAACTCATCTGTTACACGGGCACTTTGATGTTTTTTAAATTTATTTGAACTCCGGACTTCTTTTGTGTTCAGTATGCAGCATTCAAAGCGACGTCATCAATTCCCAACATGTTCTGACATCATTTGTTGTTTTTCGGTCATTTACCTAATTGTTTAGAGAGCTAAATGACCGTGAAATTGAAAATCACTACAAAATGAATTCTGAAAATGTTGAAACTTGGCATGGTATCATCATTTCACCCACATAGCATGTGCGAAAGAGTAGAGAGGGTCACGGCAAAAACTGGACGCACTTCATGTACAAACTGGACAAACTCTTTCGGAGTATCAGGGTTTCGGAAGGGAACTCATTTGTTACACGGGCACTTCAATGTTTTTTAAATTTATTTGAATTCCGGACTTCTTTTGTGTTCAGTATGCAGCATTCAAAGCGACGTCATCAATTTCCAACATGTTCTGACATCATTTGTTGTTTTTCGGTCATTTACCTAATTGTTTAGAGAGCTAAATGATCGTGAAATTGAAAATCACTACAAATTGAATTCTGGAAATGTTGAAACTTGGCATGGTATCATCATTCCACCCGCATAGCATGTGTGAAAGAGTAGAGAGGGTCACGGCAAAAGCTGGACGCACTTCGTGTACAAACTGGACAAACTCTTTCGGAGTATCAGGGTCTCGGACGAGAACTCATCTGTTACACGGGCACTTCAATGTTTTTTAAACTTATTTGAACTCCGGACTTCTTTTGTGTTCATTATGCAGCATTCAAAGCGACGTCATGAATTCCCAACATGTTCTGACATCATTTGTTGTTTTTCGGTCATTTACCTAATTGTTTAGAGAGCTAAATGACCGTGAAATTAAAATCGCTACAAGATGAATTCTGAAAATGTTGAAACTTGGCATGGTATCATCATTTCACCCGCATAGCATGTGCGAAAGAGTAGAGAGGGTCACGTCAAAAACTGAACGCACTTCATGTACAAACTGGTCAAACTCTTTCGGAGTATCAGGGTTTCGGACGAGAACTCATCTGTTACACGGGCACTTCAATGTTTTTTAAACTTATTTGAACTCCGGACTTCTTTTCTGTTCAGTATGCAGCATTCAAAGCGACGTCATCAATTCCCAACATGTTCTGACATCATTTGTTGTTTTTCGGTCATTTACCTAATTGTTTAGAGAGCAAAATGACCGTGAAATTGAAAATCACTACAAAATGAATTCTGAAAATGTTGAAACTTGGCATGGTGTCATCATTTCACCCGCATAGCATGTGCGAAAGAGTAGAGAGGGTCACGTCAAAAACTGGACGCACTTCATGTACAAACTGGACAAACTCTTTCGGAGTATCAGGGTTTCGGACGAGAACTCATCTGTTACACGGGCACTTCAATGTTTTTTAAACTTATTTGAACTCCAGACTTCTCTTGTGTTCAGTATGCAGCATTCGAAGCGACGTCATCAATTCCCAACATGTTCTGACATCATTTGTTGTTTTTCGGTCATTTACCTAATTGTTTAGAGAGCTAAATGACCGTGAAATTGAAAATCACTACAAAATGAATTCTGAAAATGTTGAAACTTGGCATGGTATCATCATTTCACCCGCATAGCATGTGCGAAAGAGTAGAGAGGGTCACGGCAAAAACTGGATGCACATCATGTACAAACTGGACAAACTCTTTCGGAGTATCAGGGTTTCGGACGAGAACTCATCTGTTACACGGGCACTTTGATGTTTTTTAAAATTATTTGAACTTCGGACTTCTTTTGTGTTCAGTATGCAGCATTCAAAGCGACGTCATCAATTTCCAACATGTTCTGACATCATTTGTTGTTTTTCGGTCATTTACCTAATTGTTTAGAGAGCTAAATGACCGTGAAATTGAAAATCACTACAAAATGAATTCTGAAAATGTTGAAACTTGGCATGGTATCATCATTTCACCCGCATAGCATGTGTGAAAGAGTAGAGAGGGTCACGGCAAAAACTGGACGCACTTCGTGTACAAAGTGGACAAACTCTTTCGGAGTATCAGGGTTTCGGACGACAACTCATCTGTTACACGGACACTTCGATGTTTTTTAAAATTATTTGAACTTCGGACTTCTTTTGTGTTCAGTATGCAGCATTCAGAGCGATGTCATCAATTCCCAACATGTTCTGACATCATTTGTGGTTTTTCGGTCATTTACCTAATTGTTTAGAGAGCTAAATGACCGTGAAATTGAAAATCACTACAAAATGAATTCTGAAAATGTTGAAACTTGGCATGGTATCATCATTTCACCCGCATAGCATGTGCGAAAGAGTAGAGAGGGTCACGGCAAAAACTGGATGCACATCATGTACAAACTGGACAAACTCTTTCGGAGTATCAGGGTTTCGGACGAGAACTCATCTGTTACACGGGCACTTCGATGTTTTTTAAAATTATTTGAACTTCGGACTTCTTTTGTGTTCAGTATGCAACATTCAAAGCAACATCATCAATTTCCAACATGTTCTGACATCATTTGTTGTTTTTCGGTCATTTACCTAATTGTTTAGAGAGCTAAATGACCGTGAAATTGAAAATCACTACAAAATGAATTCTGAAAATGTTGAAACTTGGCATGGTATCATCATTTCACCCACATAGCATGTGCGAAAGAGTAGAGAGGGTCACGGCAAAAACTGGACGCACTTCATGTACAAACTGGACAAACTCTTTCGGAGTATCAGGGTTTCGGAAGAGAACTCATCTGTTACACGGGCACTTCAATGTTTTTTAAACTTATTTGAACTCCGGACTTCTTTTGTGTTCAGCATGCAGCATTCAAAGCGACGTCATCAATTTCCAACATGTTCTAACATCATTTGTTGTTTTTCGGTCATTTACCTAATTGTTTAGAGAGCTAAATGACCATGAAATTGAAAATCACTACAAAATGAATTCTGAAAATGTTGAAACTTGGCATGGTATCATCATTTCACCCGCATAGCATGTGCGAAAGAGTAGAGAGGGTCACGGCAAAAGCTGGACGCACTTCGTGTACAAACTGGACAAACTCTTTCGGAGTATCAGGGTTTCGGACGAGAACTCATCTGTTACACGGGCACTTCAATGTTTTTTAAACTTATTTGAACTCTGGACTTCTTTTGTGTTCAGTATGCAGCATTCAAAGCGACGTCATCAATTCCCAACATGTTCTGACATCATTTGTTGTTTTTCGGTCATTTACCTAATTGTTTAGAGAGCTAAATGACCGTGAAATTGAAAATCGCTACAAAATGAATTCTGAAAATGTTGAAACTTGGCATGGTGTCATCATTTCACCCGCATAGCATGTGCGAAAGAGTAGAGAGGGTCACGGCAAAAACTG
This sequence comes from Triticum urartu, assembly GCF_056163025.1. Classification (NCBI taxonomy): domain Eukaryota; kingdom Viridiplantae; phylum Streptophyta; class Magnoliopsida; order Poales; family Poaceae; genus Triticum; species Triticum urartu. The sequence continues at coordinate 492,321,609 of NC_141877.1, forward strand.
GATGCACGTCATGTACAAACTGGACAAACTCTTTCGGAGTATCAGGGTTTCGGACGAGAACTCATCTGTTACACGGGCACTTTGATGTTTTTTAAAATTATTTGAACTTCGGACTTCTTTTGTGTTCAGTATGCAGCATTCAAAGCAACATCATCAATTTCCAACATGTTCTGACATCATTTGTTGTTTTTCGGTCATTTACCTAATTGTTTAGAGAGCTAAATGACCGTGAAATTGAAAATCACTACAAAATGAATTCTGAAAATGTTGAAACTTGGCATGGTATCATCATTTCACCCACATAGCATGTGCGAAAGAGTAGAGAGGGTCACGGCAAAAACTGGACGCACTTCATGTACAAACTGGACAAACTCTTTCGGAGTATCAGGGTTTCGGAAGAGAACTCATCTGTTACACGGGCACTTCAATGTTTTTTAAACTTATTTGAACTCCGGACTTCTTTTGTGTTCAGCATGCAGCATTCAAAGCGACGTCATCAATTTCCAACATGTTCTAACATCATTTGTTGTTTTTCGGTCATTTACCTAATTGTTTAGAGAGCTAAATGACCATGAAATTGAAAATCACTACAAAATGAATTCTGAAAATGTTGAAACTTGGCATGGTATCATCATTTCACCCGCATAGCATGTGCGAAAGAGTAGAGAGGGTCACGGCAAAAGCTGGACGCACTTCGTGTACAAACTGGACAAACTCTTTCGGAGTATCAGGGTTTCGGACGAGAACTCATCTGTTACACGGGCACTTCAATGTTTTTTAAACTTATTTGAACTCTGGACTTCTTTTGTGTTCAGTATGCAGCATTCAAAGCGACGTCATCAATTCCCAACATGTTCTGACATCATTTGTTGTTTTTCGGTCATTTACCTAATTGTTTAGAGAGCTAAATGACCGTGAAATTGAAAATCGCTACAAAATGAATTCTGAAAATGTTGAAACTTGGCATGGTGTCATCATTTCACCCGCATAGCATGTGCGAAAGAGTAGAGAGGGTCACTTCAAAAACTGGACGCACTTCATGTACAAACTGGACAAACTCTTTCGGAGTATCAGGGTTTCGGATGAGAACTCATCTGTTACACGGGCACTTCAATGTTTTTTAAACTTATTTGAACTCCGGACTTCTTTTGTGTTCAGTATGCAGCATTCGAAGCGACGTCATCAATTCCCAACATGTTCTGACATCATTTGTTGTTTTTCGGTCATTTACCTAATTGTTTAGAGAGCTAAATGACCGTGAAATTGAAAATCACTACAAAATGAATTCTGAAAATGTTGAAACTTGGCATGGTATCATCATTTCACCCGCATAGCATGTGCGAAAGAGTAGAGAGGGTCACGGCAAAAACTGGATGCACATCATGTACAAACTGGACAAACTCTTTCGGAGTATCAGGGTTTCGGACGAGAACTCATCTGTTACACGGGCACTTTGATGTTTTTTAAAATTATTTGAACTTCGGACTTCTTTTGTGTTCAGTATGCAGCATTCAAAGCGACGTCATCAATTTCCAACATGTTCTGACATCATTTGTTGTTTTTCGGTCATTTACCTAATTGTTTAGAGAGCTAAATGACCGTGAAATTGAAAATCACTACAAAATGAATTCTGAAAATGTTGAAACTTGGCATGGTATCATCATTTCACCCGCATAGCATGTGTGAAAGAGTAGAGAGGGTCACGGCAAAAACTGGACGCACTTCGTGTACAAAGTGGACAAACTCTTTCGGAGTATCAGGGTTTCGGACGAGAACTCATCTGTTACACGGGCACTTCAATGTTTTTTAAAATTATTTGAACTTCGGACTTGTTTTGTGTTCAGTATGCAGCATTCAGAGCGATGTCATCAATTCCCAACATGTTCTGACATCATTTGTTGTTTTTCGGTCATTTACCTAATTGTTTAGAGAGCTAAATGACCGTGAAATTGAAAATCACTACAAAATGAATTCTGAAAATGTTGAAACTTGGCATGGTATCATCATTTCACCCGCATAGCATGTGCGAAAGAGTAGAGAGGGTCACGGAAAAAACTGGATGCACATCATGTACAAACTGGACAAACTCTTTCGGAGTATCAGGGTTTCGGACGAGAACTCATCTGTTACACGGGCACTTCGATGTTTTTTAAAATTATTTGAACTTCGGACTTCTTTTGTGTTCAGTATGCAGCATTCAAAGCAACATCATCAATTTCCAACATGTTCTGACATCATTTGTTGTTTTTCGGTCATTTACCTAATTGTTTAGAGAGCTAAATGACCGTGAAATTGAAAATCACTACAAAATGAATTCTGAAAATGTTGAAACTTGGCATGGTATCATCATTTCACCCACATAGCATGTGCGAAAGAGTAGAGAGGGTCACGGCAAAAACTGGACGCACTTCATGTACAAACTGGACAAACTCTTTCGGAGTATCAGGGTTTCGGAAGAGAACTCATCTGTTACACGGGCACTTCAATGTTTTTTAAACTGATTTGAACTCCGGACTTCTTTTGTGTTCAGCATGCAGCATTCAAAGCGACGTCATCAATTTCAAACATGTTCTAACATCATTTGTTGTTTTTCGGTCATTTACCTAATTGTTTAGAGAGCTAAATGACCATGAAATTGAAAATCACTACAAAATGACTTCTGAAAATGTTGAAACTTGGCATGGCATCATCATTTAACCCGCATAGCATGTGCGAAAGAGTAGAGAGGGTCACGGCAAAAGCTGGACGCACTTCGTGTACAAACTGGACAAACTCTTTCGGAGTATCCGGGTTTCGGACGAGAACTCATCTGTTACACGGGCACTTCAATGTTTTTTAAAATTATTTGAACTTCGGACTTCTTTTGTGTTCAGTATGCAGCATTCAAAGCAACATCATCAATTTCCAACATGTTCTGACATCATTTGTTGTTTTTCGGTCATTTACCTAATTGTTTAGAGAGCTAAATGACCGTGAAATTGAAAATCACTACAAAATGAATTCTGAAAATGTTGAAACTTGGCATGGTATCATCATTTCACCCGCATAGCATGTGTGAAAGAGTAGAGAGGGTCACGGCAAAAACTGGACGCACTTCGTGTACAAAGTGGACAAACTCTTTCGGAGTATCAGGGTTTCGGACGAGAACTCATCTGTTACACGGGCACTTCAATGTTTTTTAAAATTATTTGAACTTCGGACTTGTTTTGTGTTCAGTATGCAGCATTCAGAGCGATGTCATCAATTCCCAACATGTTCTGACATCATTTGTTGTTTTTCGGTCATTTACCTAATTGTTTAGAGAGCTAAATGACCGTGAAATTGAAAATCACTACAAAATGAATTCTGAAAATGTTGAAACTTGGCATGGTATCATCATTTCACCCGCATAGCATGTGCGAAAGAGTAGAGAGGGTCACGGCAAAAACTGGATGCACATCATGTACAAACTGGACAAACTCTTTCGGAGTATCAGGGTTTCGGACGAGAACTCATCTGTTACACGGGCACTTCGATGTTTTTTAAAATTATTTGAACTTCGGACTTCTTTTGTGTTCAGTATGCAGCATTCAAAGCAACATCATCAATTTCCAACATGTTCTGACATCATTTGTTGTTTTTCGGTCATTTACCTAATTGTTTAGAGAGCTAAATGACCGTGAAATTGAAAATCACTACAAAATGAATTCTGAAAATGTTGAAACTTGGCATGGTATCATCATTTCACCCACATAGCATGTGCGAAAGAGTAGAGAGGGTCACGGCAAAAACTGGACGCACTTCATGTACAAACTGGACAAACTCTTTCGGAGTATCAGGGTTTCGGAAGAGAACTCATCTGTTACACGGGCACTTCAATGTTTTTTAAACTGATTTGAACTCCGGACTTCTTTTGTGTTCAGCATGCAGCATTCAAAGCGACGTCATCAATTTCAAACATGTTCTAACATCATTTGTTGTTTTTCGGTCATTTACCTAATTGTTTAGAGAGCTAAATGACCATGAAATTGAAAATCACTACAAAATGACTTCTGAAAATGTTGAAACTTGGCATGGCATCATCATTTAACCCGCATAGCATGTGCGAAAGAGTAGAGAGGGTCACGGCAAAAGCTGGACGCACTTCGTGTACAAACTGGACAAACTCTTTCGGAGTATCCGGGTTTCGGACGAGAACTCATCTGTTACACGGGCACTTCAATGTTTTTTAAAATTATTTGAACTTCGGACTTGTTTTGTGTTCAGTATGCAGCATTCAGAGCGATGTCATCAATTCCCAACATGTTCTGACATCATTTGTTGTTTTTCGGTCATTTACCTAATTGTTTAGAGAGCTAAATGACCGTGAAATTGAAAATCACTACAAAATGAATTCTGAAAATGTTGAAACTTGGCATGGTATCATCATTTCACCCGCATAGCATGTGCGAAAGAGTAGAGAGGGTCATGGCAAAAACTGGGTGCACATCATGTACAAACTGGACAAACTCTTTCGGAGTATCAGGGTTTCGGACGAGAACTCATCTGTTACACGGGCACTTTGATGTTTTTTAAAATTATTTGAACTTCGGACTTCTTTTGTGTTCAGTATGCAGCATTCAAAGCGACGTCATCAATTTCCAACATGTTCTGACATCATTTGTTGTTTTTCGGTCATTTACCTAATTGTTTAGAGAGCTAAATGACCGTGAAATTGAAAATCACTACAAAATGAATTCTGAAAATGTTGAAACTTGGCATGGTATCATCATTTCACCCGCATAGCATGTGTAAAAGAGTAGAGAGGGTCACGGCAAAAACTGGACGCACTTCGTGTACAAAGTGGACAAACTCTTTCGGAGTATCAGGGTTTCGGACGAGAACTCATCTGTTACACGGGCACTTCAATGTTTTTTAAAATTATTTGAACTTCGGACTTGTTTTGTGTTCAGTATGCAGCATTCAGAGCGATGTCATCAATTCCCAACATGTTCTGACATCATTTGTTGTTTTTCGGTCATTTACCTAATTGTTTAGAGAGCTAAATGACCGTGAAATTGAAAATCACTACAAAATGAATTCTGAAAATGTTGAAACTTGGCATGGTATCATCATTTCACCCGCATAGCATGTGCGAAAGAGTAGAGAGGGTCACGGCAAAAACTGGATGCACATCATGTACAAACTGGACAAACTCTTTCGGAGTATCAGGGTTTCGGACGAGAACTCATCTGTTACACGGGCACTTCGATGTTTTTTAAAATTATTTGAACTTCGGACTTCTTTTGTGTTCAGTATGCAGCATTCAAAGCAACATCATCAATTTCCAACATGTTCTGACATCATTTGTTGTTTTTCGGTCATTTACCTAATTGTTTAGAGAGCTAAATGACCGTGAAATTGAAAATCACTACAAAATGAATTCTGAAAATGTTGAAACTTGGCATGGTATCATCATTTCACCCACATAGCATGTGCGAAAGAGTAGAGAGGGTCACGGCAAAAACTGGACGCACTTCATGTACAAACTGGACAAACTCTTTCGGAGTATCAGGGTTTCGGAAGAGAACTCATCTGTTACACGGGCACTTCAATGTTTTTTAAACTGATTTGAACTCCGGACTTCTTTTGTGTTCAGCATGCAGCATTCAAAGCGACGTCATCAATTTCAAACATGTTCTAACATCATTTGTTGTTTTTCGGTCATTTACCTAATTGTTTAGAGAGCTAAATGACCATGAAATTGAAAATCACTACAAATGACTTCTGAAAATGTTGAAACTTGGCATGGCATCATCATTTAACCCGCATAGCATGTGCGAAAGAGTAGAGAGGGTCACGGCAAAAGCTGGACGCACTTCGTGTACAAACTGGACAAACTCTTTCGGAGTATCCGGGTTTCGGACGAGAACTCATCTGTTACACGGGCACTTCAATGTTTTTTAAACTTATTTGAACTCTGGACTTCTTTTGTCTTCAGTATGCAGCATTCAAAGCGACGTCATCAATTCCCAACATGTCCTGACATCATTTGTTGTTTTTCGGTCATTTACCTAATTGTTTAGAGAGCTAAATGACCGTGAAATTGAAAATTGCTACAAAATGAATTCTGAAAATGTTGAAACTTGGCATGGTGTCATCATTTCACCCGCATAGCATGTGCGAAAGAGTAGAGAGGGTCACGTCAAAAACTGGACGCACTTCATGTACAAACTGGACAAACTCTTTCGGAGTATCAGGGTTTCGGACGAGAACTCATCTGTTACACGGGCACTTCAATGTTTTTTAAACTTATTTGAACTCCGGACTTCTTTTGTGTTCAGTATGCAGCATTCGAAGCGACGTCATCAATTCCCAACATGTTCTGACATCATTTGTTGTTTTTCGGTCATTTACCTAATTGTTTAGAGAGCTAAATGACCGTGAAATTGAAAATCACTACAAAATGAATTCTGAAAATGTTGAAACTTGGCATGGTATCATCATTTCACCCGCATAGCATGTGCGAAAGAGTAGAGAGGGTCACGGCAAAAACTGGATGCACATCATGTACAAACTGGACAAACTCTTTCGGAGTATCAGGGTTTCGGACGAGAACTCATCTGTTACACGGGCACTTTGATGTTTTTTAAAATTATTTGAACTTCGGACTTCTTTTGTGTTCAGTATGCAGCATTCAAAGCGACGTCATCAATTTCCAACATGTTCTGACATCATTTGTTGTTTTTCGGTCATTTACCTAATTGTTTAGAGAGCTAAATGACCGTGAAATTGAAAATCACTACAAAATGAATTCTGAAAATGTTGAAACTTGGCATGGTATCATCATTTCACCCGCATAGCATGTGTGAAAGAGTAGAGAGGGTCACGGCAAAAACTGGACGCACTTCGTGTACAAACTGGACAAACTCTTTCGGAGTATCAGGGTTTCGGACGAGAACTCATCTGTTACATGGGCACTTCAATGTTTTTTAAAATTATTTGAACTTCGGACTTGTTTTGTGTTCAGTATGCAGCATTCAAAGCGATGTCATCAATTCCCAACATGTTCTGACATCATTTGTTGTTTTTCGGTCATTTACCTAATTGTTTAGAGAGCTAAATGACCGTGAAATTGAAAATCACTACAAAATGAATTCTGAAAATGTTGAAACTTGGCATGGTATCATCATTTCACCCGCATAGCATGTGCGAAAGAGTAGAGAGGGTCACGGCAAAACTGGATGCACATCATGTACAAACTGGACAAACTCTTTCGGAGTATCAGGGTTTCGGACGAGAACTCATCTGTTACACGGGCACTTCGATGTTTTTTAAAATTATTTGAACTTTGGACTTCTTTTGTGTTCAGTATGCAGCATTCAAAGCAACATCATCAATTTCCAACATGTTCTGACATCATTTGTTGTTTTTCGGTCATTTACCTATTTGTTTAGAGAGCTAAATGACCGTGAAATTGAAAATCACTACAAAATGAATTCTGAAAATGTTGAAACTTGGCATGGTATCGTCATTTCACCCACATAGCATGTGCGAAAGAGTAGAGAGGGTCACGGCAAAAACTGGACGCACTTCATGTAGAAACTGGACAAACTCTTTCGGAGTATCAGGGTTTCGGAAGAGAACTCATCTGTTACACGGGCACTTCAATGTTTTTTAAACATATTTCAACTCCGGACTTCTTTTGTGTTCAGCATGCAGCATTCAAAGCGACGTCATCAATTTCCAACATGTTCTAACATCATTTGTTGTTTTTCGGTCATTTACCTAATTGTTTAGAGAGCTAAATGACCATGAAATTGAAAATCACTACAAAATGAATTCTGAAAATGTTGAAACTTGGCATGGTATCATCATTTCACCCGCATAGCATGTGCGAAAGAGTAGAGAGGGTCACGGCAAAAGCTGGACGCACTTCGTGTACAAACTGGACAAACTCTTTCGGAGTATCAGGGTTTCGGACGAGAACTCATCTGTTACACGGGCACTTCAATGTTTTTTAAACTTATTTGAACTCCGGACTTCTTTTGTGTTCAGTATGCAGCATTCAAAGCAACGTCATCAATTCCCAACATGTTCTGACATCATTTCTTGTTTTTCGGTCATTTACCTAATTGTTTAGAGAGCTAAATGACCGTGAAATTGAAAATCGCTACAAAATGAATTCTGAAAATGTTGAAACTTGGCATGGTGTCATCATTTCACCCGCATAGCATGTGCGAAAGAGTAGAGAGGGTCACGTAAAAAACTGGACGCACTTCATGTACAAACTGGACAAACTCTTTCGGAGTATCAGGGTTTCGGACGAGAACTCATCTGTTACAGGGGCACTTCAATGTTTTTTAAACTTATTTGAACTCCGGACTTCTTTTGTGTTCAGTATGCAACATTCGAAGCGACATCATCAATTCCCAACATGTTCTGACATCATTTGTTGTTTTTCTGTCATTTACCTAATTGTTTAGAGAGCTAAATGACCGTGACATTGAAAATCACTACAAAATGAATTCTGAAAATGTTGAAACTTGGCATGGTATCATCATTTCACCCGCATAGCATGTGCGAAAGAGTAGAGAGGGTCACGGCAAAAACTGGATGCACATCATGTACAAACTGGACAAACTCTTTCGGAGTATCAGGGTTTCGGACGAGAACTCATCTGTTACACGGGCACTTTGATGTTTTTTAAAATTATTTGAACTTCGGACTTCTTTTGTGTTCAGTATGTAGCATTCAAAGCAACATCATCAATTTCCAACATGTTCTGACATCATTTGTTGTTTTTCGGTCATTTACCTAATTGTTTAGAGAGCTAAATGACCGTGAAATTGAAAATCACTACAAAATGAATTCTGAAAATGTTGAAACTTGGCATGGTATCATCATTTCACCCACATTGCATGTGCGAAAGAGTAGAGAGGGTCACGGCAAAAACTGGACGCACTTCATGTACAAACTGGACAAACTCTTTCGGAGTATCAAGGTTTCGGAAGAGAACTCATCTGTTACACGGGCACTTCAATGTTTTTTAAATTTATTTGAACTTCGGACTTCTTTTGTGTTCAGTATGCAGCATTCAAAGCGACGTCATCAATTTCCAACATGTTCTGACATCATTTGTTGTTTTTCGGTCATTTACCTATTTGTTTAGAGAGCTAAATGACCGTGAAATTGAAAATCACTACAAAATGAATTCTGAAAATGTTGAAACTTGGCATGGTATCATCATTTCACCCGCATAGCATGTGCGAAAGAGTAGAGAGGGTCACGGCAAAAACTGGACGCACTTCATGTAGAAACTGGACAAACTCTTTCGGAGTATCAGGGTTTCGGAAGAGAACTCATCTGTTACACGGGCACTTCAATGTTTTTTAAACTTATTTCAACTCCGGACTTCTTTTGTGTTCAGCATGCAGCATTCAAAGCGACGTCATCAATTTCCAACATGTTCTAACATCATTTGTTGTTTTTCGGTCATTTACCTAATTGTTTAGAGAGCTAAATGACCATGAAATTGAAAATCACTACAAAATGAATTCTGAAAATGTTGAAACTTGGCATGGTATCATCATTTCACCCGCATAGCATGTGCGAAAGAGTAGAGAGGGTCACGGCAAAAGCTGGACGCACTTCGTGTGCAAACTGGACAAACTCTTTCGGAGTATCAGGGTTTCGGACGAGAACTCATCTGTTACACGGGCACTTCAATGTTTTTTAAACTTATTTGAACTCCGGACTTCTTTTGTGTTCAGTATGCAGCATTCAAAGCAACGTCATCAATTCCCAACATGTTCTGACATCATTTCTTGTTTTTCGGTCATTTACCTAATTGTTTAGAGAGCTAAATGACCGTGAAATTGAAAATCGCTACAAAATGAATTCTGAAAATGTTGAAACTTGGCATGGTGTCATCATTTCACCCGCATAGCATGTGCGAAAGAGTAGAGAGGGTCACGTAAAAAACTGGACGCACTTCATGTACAAACTGGACAAACTCTTTCGGAGTATCAGGGTTTCGGACGAGAACTCATCTGTTACATGGGCACTTCAATGTTTTTTAAACTTATTTGAACTCCGGACTTCTTTTGTGTTCAGTATGCAACATTCGAAGCGACATCATCAATTCCCAACATGTTCTGACATCATTTGTTGTTTTTCTGTCATTTACCTAATTGTTTAGAGAGCTAAATGACCGTGACATTGAAAATCACTACAAAATGAATTCTGAAAATGTTGAAACTTGGCATGGTATCATCATTTCACCCGCATAGCATGTGCGAAAGAGTAGAGAGGGTCACGGCAAAAACTGGATGCACATCATGTACAAACTGGACAAACTCTTTCGGAGTATCAGGGTTTCGGACGAGAACTCATCTGTTACACGGGCACTTTGATGTTTTTTAAAATTATTTGAACTTCGGACTTCTTTTGTGTTCAGTATGTAGCATTCAAAGCAACATCATCAATTTCCAACATGTTCTGACATCATTTGTTGTTTTTCGGTCATTTACCTAATTGTTTAGAGAGCTAAATGACCGTGAAATTGAAAATCACTACAAAATGAATTCTGAAAATGTTGAAACTTGGCATGGTATCATCATTTCACCCACATAGCATGTGCGAAAGAGTAGAGAGGGTCACGGCAAAAACTGGACGCACTTCATGTACAAACTGGACAAACTCTTTCGGAGTATCAAGGTTTCGGAAGAGAACTCATCTGTTACACGGGCACTTCAATGTTTTTTAAATTTATTTGAACTTCGGACTTCTTTTGTGTTCAGTATGCAGCATTCAAAGCGACGTCATCAATTTCCAACATGTTCTGACATCATTTGTTGTTTTTCGGTCATTTACCTATTTGTTTAGAGAGCTAAATGACCGTGAAATTGAAAATCACTACAAAATGAATTCTGAAAATGTTGAAACTTGGCATGGTATCATCATTTCACCCACATAGCATGTGCGAAAGAGTAGAGAGGGTCACGGCAAAAACTGGACGCACTTCATGTAGAAACTGGACAAACTCTTTCGGAGTATCAGGGTTTCGGAAGAGAACTCATCTGTTACACGGGCACTTCAATGTTTTTTAAACTTATTTCAACTCCGGACTTCTTTTGTGTTCAGCATGCAGCATTCAAAGCGACGTCATCAATTTCCAACATGTTCTAACATCATTTGTTGTTTTTCGGTCATTTACCTAATTGTTTAGAGAGCTAAATGACCATGAAATTGAAAATCACTACAAAATGAATTCTGAAAATGTTGAAACTTGGCATGGTATCATCATTTCACCCGCATAGCATGTGCGAAAGAGTAGAGAGGGTCACGGCAAAAGCTGGACGCACTTCGTGTGCAAACTGGACAAACTCTTTCGGAGTATCAGGGTTTCGGACGAGAACTCATCTGTTACACGGGCACTTCAATGTTTTTTAAACTTATTTGAACTCCGGACTTCTTTTGTGTTCAGTATGCAGCATTCAAAGCAACGTCATCAATTCCCAACATGTTCTGACATCATTTCTTGTTTTTCGGTCATTTACCTAATTGTTTAGAGAGCTAAATGACCGTGAAATTGAAAATCGCTACAAAATGAATTCTGAAAATGTTGAAACTTGGCATGGTGTCATCATTTCACCCGCATAGCATGTGCGAAAGAGTAGAGAGGGTCACGTAAAAAACTGGACGCACTTCATGTACAAACTGGACAAACTCTTTCGGAGTATCAGGGTTTCGGACGAGAACTCATCTGTTACATGGGCACTTCAATGTTTTTTAAACTTATTTGAACTCCGGACTTCTTCTGTGTTCAGTATGCAACATTCGAAGCGACATCATCAATTCCCAACATGTTCTGACATCATTTGTTGTTTTTCGGTCATTTACCTAATTGTTTAGAGAGCTAAATGACCGTGAAATTGAAAATCACTACAAAATGAATTCTGAAAATGTTGAAACTTGGCATGGTATCATCATTTCACCCGCATAGCATGTGCGAAAGAGTAGAGAGGGTCACGGCAAAAACTGGATAAACATCATGTACAAACTGGACAAACTCTTTCGGAGTATCAGGGTTTCGGACGAGAACTCATCTGTTACACGGGCACTTTGATGTTTTTTAAAATTATTTGAACTTCGGACTTCTTTTGTGTTCAGTATGTAGCATTCAAAGCAACATCATCAATTTCCAACATGTTCTGACATCATTTGTTGTTTTTCGGTCATTTACCTAATTGTTTAGAGAGCTAAATGACCGTGAAATTGAAAATCACTACAAAATGAATTCTGAAAATGTTGAAACTTGGCATGGTATCATCATTTCACCCACATAGCATGTGCGAAAGAGTAGAGAGGGTCACGGCAAAAACTGGACGAACTTCATGTGCAAACTGGACAAACTCTTTCGGAGTATCAGGGTTTCGGAAGAGAACTCATCTGTTACACGGGCACTTCAATGTTTTTTAAATTTATTTGAACTCCGGACTTCTTTTGTGTTCAGTATGCAGCATTCAAAGCGACGTCATCAATTTCCAACATGTTCTGACATCATTTGTTGTTTTTCGGTCATTTACCTAATTGTTTAGAGAGCTAAATGACCGTGAAATTGAAAATCACTACAAAATGAATTCTGAAAATGTTGAAACTTGGCATGGTATCATCATTTCACCCACATAGCATGTGCGAAAGAGTAGAGAGGGTCACGGCAAAAACTGGACGCACTTCATGTGCAAACTGGACAAACTCTTTCGGAGTATCAGGGTTTCGGAAGAGAACTCATCTGTTACACGGGCACTTCAATGTTTTTTAAATTTATTTGAACTCCGGACTTCTTTTGTGTTCAGTATGCAGCATTCAAAGCGACGTCATCAATTTCCAACATGTTCTGACATCATTTGTTGTTTTTCGGTCATTTACCTAATTGTTTAGAGAGCTAAATGATCGTGAAATTGAAAATCACTACAAATTGAATTCTGGAAATGTTGAAACTTGGCATGGTATCATCATTTCACCCGCATAGCATGTGTGAAAGAGTAGAGAGGGTCACGGAAAAAGCTGGACGCATTTCGTGTACAAACTGGACAAACTCTTTCGGAGTATCAGGGTTTCGGACGAGAACTCATCTGTTACACGGGCACTTCAATGTTTTTTAAACTTATTTGAACTCCGGACTTCTTTTGTGTTCATTATGCAGCATTCAAAGCGACGTCATGAATTCCCAACATGTTCTGACATCATTTGTTGTTTTTCGGTCATTTACCTAATTGTTTAGAGAGCTAAATGACCGTGAAATTGAAATCGCTACAAGATGAATTCTAAAAATGTTGAAACTTGGCATGGTGTCATCATTTCACCCGCATAGCATGTGCGAAAGAGTAGAGAGGGTCACGTCAAAAACTGGACGCACTTCATGTACAAACTGGACAAACTCTTTCGGAGTATCAGGGTTTCGGACGAGAACTCATCTGTTACACGGGCACTTCAATGTTTTTTAAACTTATTTGAACTCCGGACTTCTTTTGTGTTCAGTATGCAGCATTCAAAGCGACGTCATCAATTCCCAACATGTTCTGACATCATTTGTTGTTTTTCGGTCATTTACCTAATTGTTTAGAGAGCAAAATGACCGTGAAATTGAAAATCACTACAAAATGAATTCTGAAAATGTTGAAACTTGGCATGGTGTCATCATTTCACCCGCATAGCATGTGCGAAAGAGTAGAGAGGGTCACGTCAAAAACTGGACGCACTTCATGTACAAACTGGACAAACTCTTTCGGAGTATCAGGGTTTCGGACGAGAACTCATCTGTTACACGGGCACTTCAATGTTTTTTAAACTTATTTGAACTCCGGACTTCTTTTGTGTTCAGTATGCAGCATTCGAAGCGACATCATCAATTCCCAACATGTTCTGACATCATTTGTTGTTTTTCGGTCATTTACCTAATTGTTTAGAGAGCTAAATGACCGTGAAATTGAAAATCACTACAAAATGAATTCTGAAAATGTTGAAACTTGGCATGGTATCATCATTTCACCCGCATAGCATGTGCGAAAGAGTAGAGAGGGTCACGGCAAAAACTGGATGCACATCATGTACAAACTGGACAAACTCTTTCGGAGTATCAGGGTTTCGGACGAGAACTCATCTGTTACACGGGCACTTTGATGTTTTTTAAAATTATTTGAACTTCGGACTTCTTTTGTGTTCAGTATGCAGCATTCAAAGCGACGTCATCAATTTCCAACATGTTCTAACATCATTTGTTGTTTTTCGGTCATTTACCTAATTGTTTAGAGAGCTAAATGACCGTGAAATTGAAAATCACTACAAAATGAATTCTGAAAATGTTGAAACTTGGGATGGTATCATCATTTCACCCGCATAGCATGTGTGAAAGAGTAGAGAGGGTCACGGCAAAAACTGGACGCACTTCGTGTACAAAGTGGACAAACTCTTTCGGAGTATCAGGGTTTCGGACGAGAACTCATCTGTTACACGGGCACTTCGATGTTTTTTAAAATTATTTGAACTTCGGACTTCTTTTGTGTTCAGTATGCAGCATTCAGAGCGATGTCATCAATTCCCAACATGTTCTGACATCATTTGTTGTTTTTCGGTCATTTACCTAATTGTTTAGAGAGCTAAGTGACCGTGAAATTGAAAATCACTACAAAATGAATTCTGAAAATGTTGAAACTTGGCATGGTATCATCATTTCACCCGCATAGCATGTGCGAAAGAGTAGAGAGGGTCACGGCAAAAACTGGATGCACGTCATGTACAAACTGGACAAACTCTTTCGGAGTATCAGGGTTTCGGACGAGAACTCATCTGTTACACGGGCACTTTGATGTTTTTTAAAATTATTTGAACTTCGGACTTCTTTTGTGTTCAGTATGCAGCATTCAAAGCAACATCATCAATTTCCAACATGTTCTGACATCATTTGTTGTTTTTCGGTCATTTACCTAATTGTTTAGAGAGCTAAATGACCGTGAAATTGAAAATCACTACAAAATGAATTCTGAAAATGTTGAAACTTGGCATGGTATCATCATTTCACCCGCATAGCATGTGCGAAAGAGTAGAGAGGGTCACGGCAAAAACTGGACGCACATCATGTACAAACTGGACAAACTCTTTCGGAGTATCAGGGTTTCGGACGAGAACTCATCTGTTACACGGGCACTTTGATGTTTTTTAAAATTATTTGAACTTCGGACTTCTTTTGTGTTCAGTATGCAGCATTCAGAGCGATGTCATCAATTCCCAACATGTTCTGACATCATTTGTTGTTTTTCGGTCATTTACCTAATTGTTTAGAGAGCTAAATGACCGTGAAATTGAAAATCACTACAAAATGAATTCTGAAAATGTTGAAACTTGGCATGGTATCATCATTTCACCCGCATAGCATGTGCGAAAGAGTAGAGAGGGTCACGGCAAAAACTGGATGCACGTCATGTACAAACTGGACAAACTCTTTCGGAGTATCAGGGTTTCGGACGAGAACTCATCTGTTACACGGGCACTTTGATGTTTTTTAAAATTATTTGAACTTCGGACTTCTTTTGTGTTCAGTATGCAGCATTCAAAGCAACATCATCAATTTCCAACATGTTCTGACATCATTTGTTGTTTTTCGGTCATTTACCTAATTGTTTAGAGAGCTAAATGACCGTGAAATTGAAAATCACTACAAAATGAATTCTGAAAATGTTGAAACTTGGCATGGTATCATCATTTCACCCACATAGCATGTGCGAAAGAGTAGAGAGGGTCACGGCAAAAACTGGACGCACTTCATGTACAAACTGGACAAACTCTTTCGGAGTATCAGGGTTTCGGAAGAGAACTCATCTGTTACACGGGCACTTCAATGTTTTTTAAACTTATTTGAACTCCGGACTTCTTTTGTGTTCAGCATGCAGCATTCAAAGCGACGTCATCAATTTCCAACATGTTCTAACATCATTTGTTGTTTTTCGGTCATTTACCTAATTGTTTAGAGAGCTAAATGACCATGAAATTGAAAATCACTACAAAATGAATTCTGAAAATGTTGAAACTTGGCATGGTATCATCATTTCACCCGCATAGCATGTGCGAAAGAGTAGAGAGGGTCACGGCAAAAGCTGGACGCACTTCGTGTACAAACTGGACAAACTCTTTCGGAGTATCAGGGTTTCGGACGAGAACTCATCTGCTACACGGGCACTTCAATGTTTTTTAAACTTATTTGAACTCTGGACTTCTTTTGTGTTCAGTATGCAGCATTCAAAGCGACGTCATCAATTCCCAACATGTTCTGACATCATTTGTTGTTTTTCGGTCATTTACCTAATTGTTTAGAGAGCTAAATGACCGTGAAATTGAAAATCGCTACAAAATGAATTCTGAAAATGTTGAAACTTGGCATGGTGTCATCATTTCACCCGCATAGCATGTGCGAAAGAGTAGAGAGGGTCACGTCAAAAACTGGACGCACTTCATGTACAAACTGGACAAACTCTTTCGGAGTATCAGGGTTTCGGACGAGAACTCATCTGTTACACGGGCACTTCAATGTTTTTTAAACTTATTTGAACTCCGGACTTCTTTTGTGTTCAGTATGCAGCATTCGAAGCGACGTCATCAATTCCCAACATGTTCTGACATCATTTGTTGTTTTTCGGTCATTTACCTAATTGTTTAGAGAGCTAAATGACCGTGAAATTGAAAATCACTACAAAATGAATTCTGCAAATGTTGAAACTTGGCATGGTATCATCATTTCACCCGCATAGCATGTGCGAAAGAGTAGAGAGGGTCACGACAAAAACTGGATGCACATCATGTACAAACTGGACAAACTCTTTCGGAGTATCAGGGTTTCGGACGAGAACTCATCTGTTACACGGGCACTTCAATGTTTTTTAAACTTATTTGAACTTCGGACTTCTTTTGTGTTCAGTATGCAGCATTCAAAGCGACGTCATCAATTCCCAACATGTTCTGACATCATTTGTTGTTTTTCGGTCATTTACCTAATTGTTTAGAGAGCTAAATGACCGTGAAATTGAAAATCACTACAAAATGAATTCTGAAAATGTTGAAACTTGGCATGGTATCATCATTTCACCCGCATAGCATGTGCGAAAGAGTAGAGAGGGTCACGGCAAAAACTGGATGCACATCATGTACAAACTGGACAAACTCTTTCGGAGTATCAGGGTTTCGGAAGAGAACTCATCTGTTACACGGGCACTTCAATGTTTTTTAAATTTATTTGAACTCCGACAGTATGCAGCATTCAAAGCGACGTCATCAATTTCCAACATGTTCTGACATCATTTGTTGTTTTTCGGT
Source organism: Triticum urartu (assembly GCF_056163025.1). Lineage (NCBI taxonomy): Eukaryota > Viridiplantae > Streptophyta > Magnoliopsida > Poales > Poaceae > Triticum > Triticum urartu. Next base: position 492,338,937 of record NC_141877.1, read on the forward strand.
CATTTACCTAAGTGTTTAGAGAGCTAAATGATCGTGAAATTGAAAATCACTACAAATTGAATTCTGGAAATGTTGAAACTTGGCATGGTGTCATCATTTCACCCGCATAGCATGTGCGAAAGAGTAGAGAGGGTCACGTCAAAAACTGGACGCACTTCATGTATAAACTGGACAAACTCTTTCGGAGTATCAGGGTTTCGGACGAGAACTCATCTGTTACACGGGCACTTAAATGTTTTTTAAACTTATTTGAACTCCGGACTTCTTTTGTGTTCATTATGCAGCATTCAAAGCGACGTCATCAATTCCCAACATGTTCTGACATCATTTGTTGTTTTTCGGTCATTTACCTAATTGTTTAGAGGGCTAAATGACCGTGAAATTGAAAATCGCTACAAAATGAATTCTGAAAATGTTGAAACTTGGCATGGTGTCATCATTTCACCCGCATAGCATGTGCGAAAGAGTAGAGAGGGTCACGTCAAAAACTGGACGCACTTCATGTACAAACTGGACAAACTCTTTCGGAGTATCAGGGTTTCGGAAGAGAACTCATCTGTTACACGGGCACTTCAATGTTTTTTAAACTTATTTGAACTCCGGACTTCTTTTGTGTACAGTATGCAGCATTCGAAGCGACGTCATCAATTCCCAACATGTTCTGACATCATTTGTTGTTTTTCGGTCATTTACCTAATTGTTTAGAGAGCTAAATGACCGTGAAATTGAAAATCACTACAAAATGAATTCTGAAAATGTTGAAACTTGGCATGGTATCATCATTTCACCCGCATAGCATGTGCGAAAGAGTTGAGAGCGTCACGCAAAAACTGGACGCACATCGTGTACAAACTGGACAAACTCTTTGGGAGTATCAGGGTTTCGGACGAGAACTCATCTGTTACACGGGCACTTCAATGTTTTTTAAACTTATTTGAACTTCGGACTTCTTTTGTGTTCAGTATGCAGCATTCAAAGCGACGTCATCAATTCCCAACATGTTCTGACATCATTTGTTGTTTTTCGGTCATTTACCTAATTGTTTAGAGAGCTAAATGACCGTGAAATTGAAAATCACTACAAAATGAATTCTGAAAATGTTGAAACTTGGCATGGTATCATCATTTCACCCGCATAGCATGTGCGAAAGAGTAGAGAGGGTCACGGCAAAAACTGGATGCACATCATGTACAAACTGGACAAACTCTTTCGGAGTATCAGGGTTTCGGAAGAGAACTCATCTGTTACACGGGCACTTCAATGTTTTTTAAATTTATTTGAACTCCGACAGTATGCAGCATTCAAAGCGACGTCATCAATTTCCAACATGTTCTGACATCATTTGTTGTTTTTCGGTCATTTACCTAAGTGTTTAGAGAGCTAAATGATCGTGAAATTGAAAATCACTACAAATTGAATTCTGGAAATGTTGAAACTTGGCATGGTGTCATCATTTCACCCGCATAGCATGTGCGAAAGAGTAGAGAGGGTCACGTCAAAAACTGGACGCACTTCATGTATAAACTGGACAAACTCTTTCGGAGTATCAGGGTTTCGGACGAGAACTCATCTGTTACACGGGCACTTAAATGTTTTTTAAACTTATTTGAACTCCGGACTTCTTTTGTGTTCATTATGCAGCATTCAAAGCGACGTCATCAATTCCCAACATGTTCTGACATCATTTGTTGTTTTTCGGTCATTTACCTAATTGTTTAGAGAGCTAAATGACCGTGAAATTGAAAATCGCTACAAAATGAATTCTGAAAATGTTGAAACTTGGCATGGTGTCATCATTTCACCCGCATAGCATGTGCGAAAGAGTAGAGAGGGTCACGTCAAAAACTGGACGCACTTCATGTACAAACTGGACAAACTCTTTCGGAGTATCAGGGTTTCGGAAGAGAACTCATCTGTTACACGGGCACTTCAATGTTTTTTAAACTTATTTGAACTCCGGACTTCTTTTGTGTACAGTATGCAGCATTCGAAGCGACGTCATCAATTCCCAACATGTTCTGACATCATTTGTTGTTTTTCGGTCATTTACCTAATTGTTTAGAGAGCTAAATGACCGTGAAATTGAAAATCACTACAAAATGAATTCTGAAAATGTTGAAACTTGGCATGGTATCATCATTTCACCCGCATAGCATGTGCGAAAGAGTTGAGAGCGTCACGCAAAAACTGGACGCACATCGTGTACAAACTGGACAAACTCTTTGGGAGTATCAGGGTTTCGGACGAGAACTCATCTGTTACACGGGCACTTCGATGTTTTTTAAAATTATTTGAACTTCGGACTTCTTTTGTGTTCAGTATGCAGCATTCAAAGCGACGTCATCAATTTCCAACATGTTCTGACATCATTTGTTGTTTTTCGGTCATTTACCTAATTGTTTAGAGAGCTAAATGACCGTGAAATTGAAAATCACTACAAAATGAATTCTGAAAATGTTGAAACTTGGCATGGTATGATCATTTCACCCGCATAGCATGTGCGAAAGAGTAGAGAGGGTCACGGCAAAAACTGCACGCACTTCATGTACAAAAGTGGACAAACTCTTTCGGAGTATCAGGGTTTCGGACGAGAACTCATCTGTTACACGGGCACTTCAATGTTTTTTAAACTTATTTGAACTCCGGACTTCTTTTGTGTTCAGTATGCAGCATTCAAAGCGACGTCATCAATTTCCAACATGTTCTAACATCATTTGTTGTTTTTCGGTCATTTACCTAATTGTTTAGAGAGCTAAATGACCATGAAATTGAAAATCACTACAAAATGAATTCTGAAAATGTTGAAACTTGGCATGGTATCATCATTTCACCCGCATAGCATGTGCGAAAGAGTAGAGAGGGTCACGGCAAAAGCTGGACGCACTTCGTGTACAAACTGGACAAACTCTTTCGGAGTATCAGGGTTTCGGACGAGAACTCATCTGTTACACGGGCACTTCAATGTTTTTTAAACTTATTTGAACTCCGGACTTCTTTTGTGTTCAGTATGCAGCATTCAAAGCGACATCCTCAATTCCCAACATGTTCTGACATCATTTGTTGTTTTTCGGTCATTTACCTAATTGTTTAGAGAGCTAAATGACCGTGAAATTGAAAATCGCTACAAAATGAATTCTGAAAATGTTGAAACTTGGCATGGTGTCATCATTTCACCCGCATAGCATGTGCGAAAGAGTAGAGAGGGTCACGTCAAAAACTGGACGCACTTCATGTACAAACTGGACAAACTCTTTCGGAGTATCAGGGTTTCGGACGAGAATTCATCTGTTACACGGGCACTTCAATGTCTTTTAAACTTATTTGAACTCCGGACTTCTTTTGTGTTCAGTATGCAGCATTCGAAGCGACGTCATCAATTCCCAACATGTTCTGACATCATTTGTTGTTTTTCGGTCATTTACCTAATTGTTTAGAGAGCTAAATGACCGTGAAATTGAAAATCACTACAAAATGAATTCTGCAAATGTTGAAACTTGGCATGGTGTCATCATTTCACCCGCATAGCATGTGCGAAAGAGTAGAGAGGGTCACGTCAAAAACTGGACGCACTTCATGTACAAACTGGACAAACTCTTTCGGAGTATCAGGGTTTCGTACGAGAACTCATCTGTTACACGGGCACTTCAATGTTTTTTAAACTTATTTGAACTCCGGACTTCTTTTGTGTTCAGTATGCAGCATTCGAAGCGACATCATCAATTCCCAACATGTTCTGACATCATTTGTTGTTTTTCGGTCATTTACCTAATTGTTTAGAGAGCTAAATGACCGTGAAATTGAAGATCACTACAAAATGAATTCTGAAAATGTTGAAACTTGGCATGGTATCATCATTTCACCCGCATAGCATGTGCGAAAGAGTAGAGAGGGTCACGGCAAAAACTGGATGCACATCATGTACAAACTGGACAAACTCTTTCGGAGTATCAGGGTTTCGGAAGAGAACTCATCTGTTACACGGGCACTTCAATGTTTTTTAAATTTATTTGAACTCCGACAGTATGCAGCATTCAAAGCGACGTCATCAATTTCCAACATGTTCTGACATCATTTGTTGTTTTTCGGTCATTTACCTAAGTGTTTAGAGAGCTAAATGATCGTGAAATTGAAAATCACTACAAATTGAATTCTGGAAATGTTGAAACTTGGCATGGTGTCATCATTTCACCCGCATAGCATGTGCGAAAGAGTAGAGAGGGTCACGTCAAAAATTGGACGCACTTCATGTACAAACTGGACAAACTCTTTCGGAGTATCAGGGTTTCGGACGAGAACTCATCTGTTACACGGGCACTTAAATGTTTTTTAAACTTATTTGAACTCCGGACTTCTTTTGTGTTCATTATGCAGCATTCAAAGCGACGTCATCAATTCCCAACATGTTCTGACATCATTTGTTGTTTTTCGGTCATTTACCTAATTGTTTAGAGAGCTAAATGACCGTGAAATTGAAAATCGCTACAAAATGAATTCTGAAAATGTTGAAACTTGGCATGGTGTCATCATTTCACCCGCATAGTATGTGCGAAAGAGTAGAGAGGGTCACGTCAAAAACTGGACGCACTTCATGTACAAACTGGACAAACTCTTTCGGAGTATCAGGGTTTCGGAAGAGAACTCATCTGTTACACGGGCACTTCAATGTTTTTTAAACTTATTTGAACTCCGGACTTCTTTTGTGTACAGTATGCAGCATTCGAAGCGACGTCATCAATTCCCAACATGTTCTGACATCATTTGTTGTTTTTCGGTCATTTACCTAATTGTTTAGAGAGCTAAATGACCGTGAAATTGAAAATCACTACAAAATGAATTCTGAAAATGTTGAAACTTGGCATGGTATCATCATTTCACCCGCATAGCATGTGCGAAAGAGTTGAGAGGGTCACGCAAAAACTGGACGCACATCGTGTACAAACTGGACAAACTCTTTGGGAGTATCAGGGTTTCGGACGAGAACTCATCTGTTACACGGGCACTTTGATGTTTTTTAAAATTATTTGAACTTCGGACTTCTTTTGTGTTCAGTATGCAGCATTCAAAGCGACGTCATCAATTTCCAACATGTTCTGACATCATTTGTTGTTTTTCGGTCATTTACCTAATTGTTTAGAGAGCTAAATGACCGTGAAATTGAAAATCACTACAAAATGAATTCTGAAAATGTTGAAACTTGGCATGGTATGATCATTTCACCCGCATAGCATGTGCGAAAGAGTAGAGAGGGTCACGGCAAAAACTGCACGCACTTCATGTACAAAAGTGGACAAACTCTTTCGGAGTATCAGGGTTTCGGACGAGAACTCATCTGTTACACGGGCACTTCAATGTTTTTTAAACTTATTTGAACTCCGGACTTCTTTTGTGTTCAGTATGCAGCATTCAAAGCGACGTCATCAATTTCCAACATGTTCTAACATCATTTGTTGTTTTTCGGTCATTTACCTAATTGTTTAGAGAGCTAAATGACCATGAAATTGAAAATCACTACAAAATGAATTCTGAAAATGTTGAAACTTGGCATGGTATCATCATTTCACCCGCATAGCATGTGCGAAAGAGTAGAGAGGGTCACGGCAAAAGCTGGACGCACTTCGTGTACAAACTGGACAAACTCTTTCGGAGTATCAGGGTTTCGGACGAGAACTCATCTGTTACACGGGCACTTCAATGTTTTTTAAACTTATTTGAACTCCGGACTTCTTTTGTGTTCAGTATGCAGCATTCAAAGCGACATCCTCAATTCCCAACATGTTCTGACATCATTTGTTGTTTTTCGGTCATTTACCTAATTGTTTAGAGAGCTAAATGACCGTGAAATTGAAAATCTCTACAAAATGAATTCTGAAAATGTTGAAACTTGGCATGGTGTCATCATTTCACCCGCATAGCATGTGCGAAAGAGTAGAGAGGGTCACGTCAAAAACTGGACGCACTTCATGTACAAACTGGACAAACTCTTTCGGAGTATCAGGGTTTCGGACGAGAACTCATCTGTTACACGGGCACTTTGATGTTTTTTAAAATTATTTGAACTTCGGACTTCTTTTGTGTTCAGTATGCAGCATTCAAAGCAACATCATCAATTTCCAACATGTTCTGACATCATTTGTTGTTTTTCGGTCATTTACCTAATTGTTTAGAGAGCTAAATGACCGTGAAATTGAAAATCACTACGAAATGAATTCTGAAAATGTTGAAACTTGGCATGGTATGATCATTTCACCCGCATAGCATGTGCGAAAGAGTAGAGAGGGTCACGGCAAAAACTGCACGCACTTCATGTACAAAAGTGGACAAACTCTTTTGGAGTATCAGGGTTTCGGACGAGAACTCATCTGTTACACGGGCACTTCAATGTTTTTTAAACTTATTCTAACTCTGGACTTCTTTTGTGTTCAGTATGCAGCATTCAAAGCGACGTCATCAATTTCCAACATGTTCTAACATCATTTGTTGTTTTTCGGTCATTTACCTAATTGTTTAGAGAGCTAAATGACCATGAAATTGAAAATCACTACAAAATGAATTCTGAAAATGTTGAAACTTGGCATGGTATCATCATTTCACCCGCATAGCATGTGCGAAAGAGTAGAGAGGGTCACGGCAAAAGCTGGACCCACTTCGTGTACAAACTGGACAAACTCTTTCGGAGTATCAGGGTTTCGGACGAGAACTCATCTGTTACACGGGCACTTCAATGTTTTTTAAACTTATTTGAACTCCGGACTTCTTTTGTGTTCAGTATGCAGCATTCAAAGCGACGTCCTCAATTCCCAACATGTTCTGACATCATTTGTTGTTTTTCGGTCATTTACCTAATTGTTTAGAGAGCTAAATGACCATGAAATTGAAAATCACTACAAAATGAATTCTGAAAATGTTGAAACTTGGCATGGTATCATCATTTCACCCGCATAGCATGTGCGAAAGAGTAGAGAGGGTCACGGCAAAAGCTGGACGCACTTCGTGTACAAACTGGACAAACTCTTTCGGAGTATCAGGGTTTCGGACGAGAACTCATCTGTTACACGGGCACTTCAATGTTTTTTAAACTTATTTGAACTCCGGACTTCTTTTGTGTTCAGTATGCAGCATTCAAAGCGACGTCCTCAATTCCCAACATGTTCTGACATCATTTGTTGTTTTTCGGTCATTTACCTAATTGTTTAGAGAGCTAAATGACCGTGAAATTGAAAATCACTACAAAATGAATTCTGAAAATGTTGAAACTTGGCATGGTATGATCATTTCACCCGCATAGCATGTGCGAAAGAGTAGAGAGGGTCACGGCAAAAACTGCACGCACTTCATGTACAAAAGTGGACAAACTCTTTCGGAGTATCAGGGTTTCGGACGAGAACTCATCTGTTACACGGGCACTTCAATGTTTTTTAAACTTATTTGAACTCCGGACTTCTTTTGTGTTCAGTATGCAGCATTCAAAGCGACGTCATCAATTTCCAACATGTTCTAACATCATTTGTTGTTTTTCGGTCATTTACCTAATTGTTTAGAGAGCTAAATGACCATGAAATTGAAAATCACTACAAAATGAATTCTGAAAATGTTGAAACTTGGCATGGTATCATCATTTCACCCGCATAGCATGTGCGAAAGAGTAGAGAGGGTCACGGCAAAAGCTGGACGCACTTCGTGTACAAACTGGACAAACTCTTTCGGAGTATCAGGGTTTCGGACGAGAACTCATCTGTTACACGGGCACTTCAATGTTTTTTAAACTTATTTGAACTCCGGACTTCTTTTGTGTTCAGTATGCAGCATTCAAAGCGACATCCTCAATTCCCAACATGTTCTGACATCATTTGTTGTTTTTCGGTCATTTACCTAATTGTTTAGAGAGCTAAATGACCGTGAAATTGAAAATCTCTACAAAATGAATTCTGAAAATGTTGAAACTTGGCATGGTGTCATCATTTCACCCGCATAGCATGTGCGAAAGAGTAGAGAGGGTCACGTCAAAAACTGGACGCACTTCATGTACAAACTGGACAAACTCTTTCGGAGTATCAGGGTTTCGGACGAGAACTCATCTGTTACACGGGCACTTTGATGTTTTTTAAAATTATTTGAACTTCGGACTTCTTTTGTGTTCAGTATGCAGCATTCAAAGCAACATCATCAATTTCCAACATGTTCTGACATCATTTGTTGTTTTTCGGTCATTTACCTAATTGTTTAGAGAGCTAAATGACCGTGAAATTGAAAATCACTACGAAATGAATTCTGAAAATGTTGAAACTTGGCATGGTATGATCATTTCACCCGCATAGCATGTGCGAAAGAGTAGAGAGGGTCACGGCAAAAACTGCACGCACTTCATGTACAAAAGTGGACAAACTCTTTTGGAGTATCAGGGTTTCGGACGAGAACTCATCTGTTACACGGGCACTTCAATGTTTTTTAAACTTATTTGAACTCTGGACTTCTTTTGTGTTCAGTATGCAGCATTCAAAGCGACGTCATCAATTTCCAACATGTTCTAACATCATTTGTTGTTTTTCGGTCATTTACCTAATTGTTTAGAGAGCTAAATGACCATGAAATTGAAAATCACTACAAAATGAATTCTGAAAATGTTGAAACTTGGCATGGTATCATCATTTCACCCGCATAGCATGTGCGAAAGAGTAGAGAGGGTCACGGCAAAAGCTGGACCCACTTCGTGTACAAACTGGACAAACTCTTTCGGAGTATCAGGGTTTCGGACGAGAACTCATCTGTTACACGGGCACTTCAATGTTTTTTAAACTTATTTGAACTCCGGACTTCTTTTGTGTTCAGTATGCAGCATTCAAAGCGACGTCCTCAATTCCCAACATGTTCTGACATCATTTGTTGTTTTTCGGTCATTTACCTAATTGTTTAGAGAGCTAAATGACCATGAAATTGAAAATCACTACAAAATGAATTCTGAAAATGTTGAAACTTGGCATGGTATCATCATTTCACCCGCATAGCATGTGCGAAAGAGTAGAGAGGGTCACGGCAAAAGCTGGACGCACTTCGTGTACAAACTGGACAAACTCTTTCGGAGTATCAGGGTTTCGGACGAGAACTCATCTGTTACACGGGCACTTCAATGTTTTTTAAACTTATTTGAACTCCGGACTTCTTTTGTGTTCAGTATGCAGCATTCAAAGCGACGTCCTCAATTCCCAACATGTTCTGACATCATTTGTTGTTTTTCGGTCATTTACCTAATTGTTTAGAGAGCTAAATGACCGTGAAATTGAAAATCACTACAAAATGAATTCTGAAAATGTTGAAACTTGGCATGGTATGATCATTTCACCCGCATAGCATGTGCGAAAGAGTAGAGAGGGTCACGGCAAAACTGCACGCACTTCATGTACAAAAGTGGACAAACTCTTTCGGAGTATCAGGGTTTCGGACGAGAACACATCTGTTACACGGGCACTTCAATGTTTTTTAAACTTATTTGAACTCCGGACTTCTTTTGTGTTCAGTATGCAGCATTCAAAGCGACGTCATCAGTTTCCAACATGTTCTAACATCATTTGTTGTTTTTCGGTCATTTACCTAATTGTTTAGAGAGCTAAATGACCATGAAATTGAAAATCACTACAAAATGAATTCTGAAAATGTTGAAACTTGGCATGGTATCATCATTTCACCCGCATAGCATGTGCGAAAGAGTAGAGAGGGTCACGGCAAAAGCTGGACGCACTTCGTGTACAAACTGGACAAACTCTTTCGGAGTATCAAGGTTTCGGACGAGAACTCATCTGTTACACGGGCACTTCAATGTTTTTTAAACTTATTTGAACTCCGGACTTCTTTTGTGTTCAGTATGCAGCATTCAAAGCGACATCCTCAATTCCCAACATGTTCTGACATCATTTGTTGTTTTTCGGTCATTTACCTAATTGTTTAGAGAGCTAAATGACCGTGAAATTGAAAATCTCTACAAAATGAATTCTGAAAATGTTGAAACTTGGCATGGTGTCATCATTTCACCCGCATAGCATGTGCGAAAGAGTAGAGAGGGTCACGTCAAAAACTGGACGCACTTCATGTACAAACTGGACAAACTCTTTCGGAGTATCAGGGTTTCGGACGAGAACTCATCTGTTACACGGGCACTTTGATGTTTTTTAAAATTATTTGAACTTCGGACTTCTTTTGTGTTCAGTATGCAGCATTCAAAGCAACATCATCAATTTCCAACATGTTCTGACATCATTTGTTGTTTTTCGGTCATTTACCTAATTGTTTAGAGAGCTAAATGACCGTGAAATTGAAAATCACTACAAAATGAATTCTGAAAATGTTGAAACTTGGCATGGTATGATCATTTCACCCGCATAGCATGTGCGAAAGAGTAGAGAGGGTCACGGCAAAAACTGCACGCACTTCATGTACAAAAGTGGACAAACTCTTTTGGAGTATCAGGGTTTCGGACGAGAACTCATCTGTTACACGGGCACTTCAATGTTTTATAAACTTATTTGAACTCCGGACTTCTTTTGTGTTCAGTATGCAGCATTCAAAGCGACGTCATCAATTTCCAACATGTTCTAACATCATTTGTTGTTTTTCGGTCATTTACCTAATTGTTTAGAGAGCTAAATGACCATGAAATTGAAAATCACTACAAAATGAATTCCGAAAATGTTGAAACTTGGCATGGTATCATCATTTCACCCGCATAGCATGTGCGAAAGAGTAGAGAGGGTCACGGCAAAAGCTGGACGCACTTCGTGTACAAACTGGACAAACTCTTTCGGAGTATCAGGGTTTCGGACGAGAACTCATCTGTTACACGGGCACTTCAATGTTTTTTAAACTTATTTGAACTCCGGACTTCTTTTGTGTTTAGTATGCAGCATTCAAAGCGACGTCCACAATTCCCAACATGTTCTGACATCATTTGTTGTTTTTCGGTCATTTACCTAATTGTTTAGAGAGCTAAATGACCGTGAAATTGAAAATCTCTACAAAATGAATTCTGAAAATGTTGAAACTTGGCATGGTGTCATCATTTCACCCGCATAGCATGTGCGAAAGAGTAGAGAGGGTCACGTCAAAAACTGGACGCACTTCATGTACAAACTGGACAAACTCTTTCGGAGTATCAGGGTTTCGGACGAGAACTCATCTGTTACACGGGCACTTCAATGTTTTTTAAACTTATTTGACCTCCGGACTTCTTTTGTGTTCAGTATGCAGCATTCAATGCGACGTCATCAATTTCCAACATGTTCTGACATCATTTGTTGTTTTTCGGTCATTTACCTAATTGTTTAGAGAGCTAAATGACCGTGAAATTGAAAATCACTACAAAATGAATTCTGAAAATGTTGAAACTTGGCATGGTATCATCATTTCACCCGCATAGCATGTGCGAAAGAGTAGAGAGGGTCACGGCAAAAGCTGGACGCACTTCGTGTACAAACTGGACAAACTCTTTCGGAGTATCAGGGTTTCGGACGAGAACTCGTCTGTTACACGGGCACTTCAACGTTTTTTAAACTTATTTGAACTCCGGACTTCTTTTGTGTTCAGTATGCAGCATTCAAAGCGACATCATCAATTCCCAACATGTTCTGACATCATTTGTTGTTTTTCGGTCATTTACCTAAGTGTTTAGAGAGCTAAATGACCGTGAAATTGAAAATCACTACAAACTGAATTCTGAAAATGTTGAAACTTGGCATGGTGTCATCATTTCACCCGCATAGCATGTGCGAAAGAGTAGAGAGGGTCACGGCTAAAACTGGACGCACTTCATGTACAAAGTGGACAAACTCTTTCGGAGTATCAGGGTTTCGGACGAGAACTCATCTCTTACACGGGCACTTCAATGTTTTTTAAACTTATTTGAACTCCGGACTTCTTTTGTGTTCAGTATGCAGCATTCAAAGCGACGTCATCAATTTCCAACATGTTCTAACATCATTTGTTGTTTTTCGGTCATTTACCTAATTGTTTAGAGAGCTAAATGACCATGAAATTGAAAATCACTACAAAATGAATTCTGAAAATGTTGAAACTTGGCATGGTATCATCATTTCACCCGCATAGCATGTGCGAAAGAGTAGAGAGGGTCACGGCAAAAGCTGGACGCACTTCGTGTACAAACTGGACAAACTCTTTCGGAGTATCAGGGTTTCGGACGAGAACTCATCTGTTACACGGGCACTTCAATGTTTTTTAAACTTATTTGAACTCCGGACTTCTTTTGTGTTCAGTATGCAGCATTCAAAGCGACGTCCTCAATTCCCAACATGTTCTGACATCATTTGTTGTTTTTCGGTCATTTACCTAATTGTTTAGAGAGCTAAATGACCGTGAAATTGAAAATCTCTACAAAATGAATTCTGAAAATGTTGAAACTTGGCATGGTGTCATCATTTCACCCGCATAGCATGTGCGAAAGAGTAGAGAGGGTCACGTCAAAAACTGGACGCACTTCATGTACAAACTGGACAAACTCTTTCGGAGTATCAGGGTTTCGGACGAGAACTCATCTGTTACACGGGCACTTCAATGTTTTTTAAACTTATTTGAACTCCGGACTTCTTTTGTGTTCAGTATGCAACATTCGAAGCGACGTCATCAATTCCCAACATGTTCTGACATCATTTGTTGTTTTTCGGTCATTTACCTAATTGTTTAGAGAGCTAAATGACCGTGAAATTGAAAATCACTACAAAATGAATTCTGAAAATGTTGAAACTTGGCATGGTATCATCATTTCACCCGTATAGCATGTGCGAAAGAGTAGAGAGGGTCACAGCAAAAACTAGATGCACATCATGTACAAAAGTGGACAAACTCTTTCGGAGTATCAGGGTTTCGGAAGAGAACTCATCTGTTACACGGGCACTTCAATGTTTTTTAAATTTATTTGAACTCCGGACTTCTTTTGTGTTCAGTATGCAGCATTCAGAGCGACGTCATCAATTTCCAACATGTTCTGACATCATTTGTTGTTTTTCGGTCATTTACCTAATTGTTTAGAGAGCTAAATGACCGTGAAATTGAAAATCACTACAAAATGAATTCTGAAAATGTTGAAACTTCGCATGGTATCATCATTTCACCCGCATAGCATGTGCGAAAGAGTAGAGAGGGTCACGGCAAAAACTGGACGCACTTCGTGTACAAACTGGACAAACTCTTTCGGAGTATCAGGGTTTCGGATGAGAACTCATCTGTTACACGGGAACTTCAATGTTTTTTAAACTTATTTGAACTCCGGACTTCTTTCGTGTTCAGTATGCAGCATTCAAAGCGACGTCATGAATTTCCAACATGTTCTGACATCATTTGTTGTTTTTCGGTCATTTACCTAATTGTTTAGAGAGCTAAATGACCGTGAAATTGAAAATCTCTACAAAATAATTCTGAAAATGTTGAAACTTGGCATGGTATCATCATTTCACCCGCATAGCATGTGCGAAAGAGTAGAGAGGGTCACAGCAAAAACTGGATGCACATCATGTACAAACTAGACAAACTCTTTCGGAGTATCAGGGTTTCGGACGAGAACTCATCTGTTACACGGGCACTTCGATGTTTTTTAAAATTATTTGAACTTCGGACTTCTTTTGTGTTCAGTATGCAACATTCAGAGCAACATCATCAATTTCCAACATGTTCTGACATCATTTGTTGTTTTTCGGTCATTTACCTAATTGTTTAGAGAGCTAAATGACCGTGAAATTGAAAATCACTACAAAATGAATTCTGAAAATGTTGAAACTTGGCATGGTATCATCATTTCACCCACATAGCATGTGCAAAAGAGAAGAGAGGGTCACGGCAAAAACTGGACGCACTTCATGTACAAATTGGACAAACTCTTTCGGAGTATCAGGGTTTCGGAAGAGAACTCATCTGTTACACGGGCACTTCAATGTTTTTTAAATTTATTTGAACTCCGGACTTCTTTTGTGTTCAGTATGCAGCATTCAAAGCGACGTCATCAATTTCCAACATGTTCTGACATCATTTGTTGTTTTTCGGTCATTTACCTAATTGTTTAGAGAGCTAAATGATCGTGAAATTGAAAATCACTACAAATTGAATTCTGAAAATGTTGAAACTTGGCATGGTATCATCATTTCACCCGCATAGCATGTGTGAAAGAGTAGAGAGGGTCACGGCAAAACCTGGACGTACTTCGTGTACAAACTGGACAAACTCTTTCGGAGTATCAGGGTTTCGGACGAGAACTCATCTGTTACACGGGCACTTCAATGTTTTTTAAACTTATTTGAACTCCGGACTTCTTTTGTGTTCATTATGCAGCATTCAAAGCGACATCATCAATTCCCAACATGTTCTGACATCATTTGTTGTTTTTTGGTCATTTACCTAATTGTTTAGAGAGCTAAATGACCGTGAAATTGAAAATCGCTACAAAATGAATTTTGAAAATGTTGAAACTTGGCATGGTGTCATCATTTCACCCGCATAGCATGTGCGAAAGAGTAGAGAGGGTCACGTCAAAAACTGGACGCACTTCATGTACAAACTGGACAAACTCTTTCGGAGTATCAGGGTTTCGGACGAGAACTCATCTGTTACACGGGCACTTCAATGTTTTTTAAACTTATTTGAACTCCGGACTTCTTTTGTGTTCAGTATGCAGCATTCGAAGCGACGTCATCAATTCCCAACATGTGCTGACATCATTTGTTGTTTTTCGGTCATTTACCTAATTGTTTAGAGAGCTAAATGACCGTGAAATTGAAAATCACTACAAAATGAATTCTGAAAATGTTGAAACTTGGCATGGTATCATCATTTCACCCGCATAGCATGTGCGAAAGAGTAGAGAGGGTCACAGCAAAAACTGGACGCACATCGTGTACAAACTGGACAAACTCTTTGGGAGTATCAGGGTTTCGGACGAGAACTCATCTGTTACACGGGCACTTCGATGTTTTTTAAAATTATTTGAACTTCGGACTTCTTTTGTGTTCAGTATGCAGCATTCAAAGCGACGTCATCAATTTCCAACATGTTCTGACATCATTTGTTATTTTTCGGTCATTTACCTAATTGTTTAGAGAGCTAAATGACCGTGAAATTGAAAATCACTACAAAATGAATTCTGAAAATGTTGAAACTTGGCATGGTATGATCATTTCACCCGCATAGCATGTGCGAAAGAGTAGAGAGGGTCACGGCAAAAACTGGACGCACTTCGTGTACAAACTGGACAAACTCTTTCGGAGTATCAGGGTTTCGGAAGAGAACTCATCTGTTACACGGGCGCTTCAATGTTTTTTAAATTTATTTGAACTCCGGACTTCTTTTGTGTTCAGTATGCAACATTCAAAGCGACGTCATCAATTTCCAACATGTTCCGACATCATTTGTTGTTTTTCGGTCATTTACCTAATTGTTTAGAGAGCTAAATGACCGTGAAATTGAAAATCACTACAAAATGAATTCTGAAAATGTTGAAACTTCGCATGGTATCATCATTTCACCCGCATAGCATGTGCCAAAGAGTAGAGAGGGTCACGGCAAAAACTGGACGCACTTCGTGTACAAACTGGACAAACTCTTTCGGAGTATCAGGGTTTCGGATGAGAACTCATCTGTTACACGGGAACTTCGATGTTTTTTAAACTTATTTGAACTCCGGACTTCTTTCGTGTTCAGTATGCAGCATTCAAAGCGACGTCATGAATTTCCAACATGTTCTGACATCATTTGTTGTTTTTCGGTCATTTACCTAATTGTTTAGAGAGCTAAATGACCGTGAAATTGAAAATCTCTACAAAATGAATTCTGAAAATGTTGAAACTTGGCATGGTATCATCATTTCACCCGCATAGCATGTGCGAAAGAGTAGAGAGGGTCACAGCAAAAACTGGATGCACATCATGTACAAACTGGACAAACTCTTTCGGAGTATCAGGGTTTCGGACGAGAACTCATCTGTTACACGGGCACTTCGATGTTTTTTAAAATTATTTGAACTTCGGACTTCTTTTGTGTTCAGTATGCAGCATTCAGAGCAACATCATCAATTTCCAACATGTTCTGACATCATTTGTTGTTTTTTGGTCATTTACCTAATTGTTTAGAGAGCTAAATGACCGTGAAATTGAAAATCACTACAAAATGAATTCTGAAAATGTTGAAACTTGGCATGGTATCATCATTTCACCCACATAGCATGTGCGAAAGAGAAGAGAGGGTCACGGCAAAAACTGGACGCACTTCATGTACAAACTGGACAAACTCTTTCGGAGTATCAGGGTTTCGGAAGAGAACTCATCTGTTACACGGGCACTTCAATGTTTTTTAAATTTATTTGAACTCCGGACTTCTTTTGTGTTCAGTATGCAGCATTCAAAGCGACGTCATCAATTTCCAACATGTTCTGACATCATTTGTTGTTTTTCGGTCATTTACCTAATTGTTTAGAGAGCTAAATGATCGTGAAATTGAAAATCACTACAAATTGAATTCTGAAAATGTTGAAACTTGGCATGGTATCATCATTTCACCCGCATAGCATGTGTGAAAGAGTAGAGAGGGTCACGGCAAAACCTGGACGTACTTCGTGTACAAACTGGACAAACTCTTTCGGAGTATCAGGGTTTCGGACGAGAACTCATCTGTTACACGGGCACTTCAATGTTTTTTAAACTTATTTGAACTCCGGACTTCTTTTGTGTTCATTATGCAGCATTCAAAGCGACATCATCAATTCCCAACATGTTCTGACATCATTTGTTGGTTTTTGGTCATTTACCTAATTGTTTAGACAGCTAAATGACCGTGAAATTGAAAATCGCTACAAAATGAATTCTGAAAATGTTGAAACTTGGCATGGTGTCATCATTTCACCCGCATAGCATGTGCGAAAGAGTAGAGAGGGTCACGTCAAAAACTGGACGCACTTCATGTACAAACTGGACAAACTCTTTCGGAGTATCAGGGTTTCGGACGAGAACTCATCTGTTACACGGGCACTTCAATGTTTTTTAAACTTATTTGAACTCCGGACTTCTTTTGTGTTCAGTATGCAGCATTCGAAGCGACGTCATCAATTCCCAACATGTGCTGACATCATTTGTTGTTTTTCGGTCATTTACCTAATTGTTTAGAGAGCTAAATGACCGTGAAATTGAAAATCACTACAAAATGAATTCTGAAAATGTTGAAACTTGGCATGGTATCATCATTTCACCCGCATAGCATGTGCGAAAGAGTAGAGAGGGTCACGGCAAAAACTGGACGCACATCGTGTACAAACTGGACAAACTCTTTGGGAGTATCAGGGTTTCGGACGAGAACTCATCTGTTACACGGGCACTTCGATGTTTTTTAAAATTATTTGAACTTCGGACTTCTTTTGTGTTCAGTATGCAGCATTCAAAGCGACGTCATCAATTTCCAACATGTTCTGACATCATTTGTTGTTTTTCGGTCATTTACCTAATTGTTTAGAGAGCTAAATGACCGTGAAATTGAAAATCACTACAAAATGAATTCTGAAAATGTTGAAACTTGGCATGGTATGATCATTTCACCCGCATAGCATGTGCGAAAGAGTAGAGAGGGTCACGGCAAAAACTGCACGCATTTCATGTACAAAAGTGGACAAACTCTTTCGGAGTATCAGGGTTTCGGAAGAGAACTCATCTGTTACACGGGCGCTTCAATGTTTTTTAAATTTATTTGAACTCCGGACTTCTTTTGTGTTCAGTATGCAGCATTCAAAGCGACGTCATCAATTTCCAACATGTTCCGACATCATTTGTTGTTTTTCGGTCATTTACCTAATTGTTTAGAGAGCTAAATGACCGTGAAATTGAAAATCACTACAAAATGAATTCTGAAAATGTTGAAACTTCGCATGGTATCATCATTTCACCCGCATAGCATGTGCGAAAGAGTAGAGAGGGTCACGGCAAAAACTGGACGCACTTCGTGTACAAACTGGACAAACTCTTTCGGAGTATCAGGGTTTCGGATGAGAACTCATCTGTTACACGGGAACTTCAATGTTTTTTAAACTTATTTGAACTCCGGACTTCTTTCGTGTTCAGTATGCAGCATTCAAAGCGACGTCATGAATTTCCAACATGTTCTGACATCATTTGTTGTTTTTCGGTCATTTACCTAATTGTTTAGAGAGCTAAATGACCGTGAAATTGAAAATCTCTACAAAATGAATTCTGAAAATGTTGAAACTTGGCATGGTGTCATCATTTCACCCGCATAGCATGTGCGAAAGAGTAGAGAGGGTCACGTCAAAAACTGGACGCACTTCATGTACAAACTGGACAAACTCTTTCGGAGTATCAGGGTTTCGGACGAGAACTCATCTGTTACACGGGCACTTCAATGTTTTTTAAACTTATTTGAACTCCGGACTTCTTTTGTGTTCAGTATGCAGCATTCAATGCGACGTCATCAATTTCCAACATGTTCTAACATCATTTGTTGTTTTTCGGTCATTTACCTAATTGTTTAGAGAGCTAAATGACCGTGAAATTGAAAATCACTACAAAATGAATTCTGAAAATGTTGAAACTTGGCATGGTATCATCATTTCACCCGCATAGCATGTGCGAAAGAGTAGAGAGGGTCACGGCAAAAGCTGGACGCACTTCGTGTACAAACTGGACAAACTCTTTCGGAGTATCAGGGTTTCGGACGAGAACTCGTCTGTTACACGGGCACTTCAATGTTTTTTAAACTTATTTGAACTCCGGACTTCTTTTGTGTTCAGTATGCAGCATTCAAAGCGACGTCATCAATAACCAACATGTTCTGACATCATTTGTTGTTTTTCGGTCATTTACCTAATTGTTTAGAGAGCTAAATGACCGTGAAATTGAAAATCACTACAAAATGAATTCTGAAAATGTTGAAACTTGGCATGGTGTCATCATTTCACCCGCATAGCATGTGCGAAAGAGTAGAGAGGGTCACGGCTAAAACTGCACGCACTTCATGTACAAAGTGGACAAACTCTTTCGGAGTATCAGGGTTTCGGACGAGAACTCATCTCTTACACGGGCACTTCAATGTTTTTTAAACTTATTTGAACTCCGGACTTCTTTTGTGTTCAGTATGCAGCATTCAAAGCGACGTCATCAATTTCCAACATGTTCTAACATCATTTGTTGTTTTTCGGTCATTTACCTAATTGTTTAGAGAGCTAAATGACCATGAAATTGAAAATCACTACAAAATGAATTCTGAAAATGTTGAAACTTGGCATGGTATCATCATTTCACCCGCATAGCATGTGCGAAAGAGTACAGAGGGTCACGGCAAAAGCTGGACGCACTTCGTGTACAAACTGGACAAACTCTTTCGGAGCATCAGGGTTTCGGACGAGAACTCATCTGTTACACGGGCACTTCAATGTTTTTTAAACTTATTTGAACTCCGGACTTCTTTTGTGTTCAGTATGCAGCATTCAAAGCGACGTCCTCAATTCCCAACATGTTCTGACATCATTTGTTGTTTTTCGGTCATTTACCTAATTGTTTAGAGAGCTAAATGACCGTGAAATTGAAAATCTCTACAAAATGAATTCTGAAAATGTTGAAACTTGGCATGGTGTCATCATTTCACCCGCATAGCATGTGCGAAAGAGTAGAGAGGGTCACGTCAAAAACTGGACGCACTTCATGTACAAACTGGACAAACTCTTTCGGAGTATGAGGGTTTCGGACAAGAACTCATCTGTTACACGGGCACTTCAATGTTTTTTAAACTTATTTGAACTCCGGACTTCTTTTGTGTTCAGTATGCAGCATTCGAAGCGACGTCATCAATTCCCAACATGTTCTGACATCATTTGTTGTTTTTCGGTCGTTTACCTAATTGTTTAGAGAGCTAAATGACCGTGAAATTGAAAATCACTACAAAATGAATTCTGAAAATGTTGAAACTTGGCATGGTATCATCATTTCACCCGCATAGCATGTGCGAAAGAGTAGAGAGGGTCACAGCAAAAACTAGATGCACATCATGTACAAAAGTGGACAAACTCTTTCGGAGTATCAGGGTTTCGGAAGAGAACTCATCTGTTACACGGGCGCTTCAATGTTTTTTAAATTTATTTGAACTCCGGACTTCTTTTGTGTTCAGTATGCAGCATTCAAAGTGACGTCATCAATTTCCAACATGTTCTGACATCATTTGTTGTTTTTCGGTCATTTACCTAATTGTTTAGAGAGCTAAATGACCGTGAAATTGAAAATCACTACAAAATGAATTCTGAAAATGTTGAAACTTCGCATGGTATCATCATTTCACCCGCATAGCATGTGCGAAAGAGTAGAGAGGGTCACGGCAAAAGCTGGACGCACTTCGTGTACAAACTGGACAAACTCTTTCGGAGTATCAGGGTTTCGGACGAGAACTCATCTGTTACACGGGCACTTCAATGTTTTTTAAACTTATTTGAACTCCGGACTTCTTTTGTGTTCAGTATGCAGCATTCAAAGCGACGTCCTCAATTCCCAACATGTTCTGACATCATTTGTTGTTTTTCGGTCATTTACCTAATTGTTTAGAGAGCTAAATGACCGTGAAATTGAAAATCTCTACAAAATGAATTCTGAAAATGTTGAAACTTGGCATGGTGTCATCATTTCACCCGCATAGCATGTGCGAAAGAGTAGAGAGGGTCACGTCAAAAACTGGACGCACTTCATGTACAAACTGGACAAACTCTTTCGGAGTATGAGGGTTTCGGACGAGAACTCATCTGTTACACGGGCACTTCAATGTTTTTTAAACTTATTTGAACTCCGGACTTCTTTTGTGTTCAGTATGCAACATTCGAAGCGACATCATCAATTCCCAACATGTTCTGACATCATTTGTTGTTTTTCGGTCGTTTACCTAATTGTTTAGAGAGCTAAATGACCGTGAAATTGAAAATCACTACAAAATGAATTCTGAAAATGTTGAAACTTGGCATGGTATCATCATTTCGCCCGTATAGCATGTGCGAAAGAGTAGAGAGGGTCACAGCAAAAACTAGATGCACATCATGTACAAAAGTGGACAAACTCTTTCGGAGTATCAGGGTTTCGGAAGAGAACTCATCTGTTACACGGGCGCTTCAATGTTTTTTAAATTTATTTGAACTCCGGACTTCTTTTGTGTTCATTATGCAACATTCAAAGCGACATCATCAATTCCCAACATGTTCTGACATCATTTGTTGGTTTTTGGTCATTTACCTAATTGTTTAGAGAGCTAAATGACCGTGAAATTGAAAATCGCTACAAAATGAATTCTGAAAATGTTGAAACTTGGCATGGTGTCATCATTTCACCCGCATAGCATGTGCGAAAGAGTAGAGAGGGTCACGTCAAAAACTGGACGCACTTCATGTACAAACTGGACAAACTCTTTCGGAGTATCAGGGTTTCGGACGAGAACTCATCTGTTACACGGGCACTTCAATGTTTTTTAAACTTATTTGAACTCCGGACTTCTTTTGTGTTCAATATGCAGCATTCGAAGCGACGTCATCAATTCCCAACATGTGCTGACATCATTTGTTGTTTTTCGGTCATTTACCAAATTGTTTAGAGAGCTAAATGACCGTGAAATTGAAAATCACTACAAAATGAATTCTGAAAATGTTGAAACTTGGCATGGTATCATCATTTCACCCGCATAGCATGTGCGAAAGAGTAGAGAGGGTCACGGCAAAAACTGGACGCACATCGTGTACAAACTGGACAAACTCTTTGGGAGTATCAGGGTTTCGGACGAGAACTCATCTGTTACACGGGCACTTCGATGTTTTTTAAAATTATTTGAACTTCGGACTTCTTTTGTGTTCAGTATGCAGCATTCAAAGCGACGTCATCAATTTCCAACATGTTCTGACATCATTTGTTGTTTTTCGGTCATTTACCTAATTGTTTAGAGAGCTAAATGACCGTGAAATTGAAAATCACTACAAAATGAATTCTGAAAATGTTGAAACTTGGCATGGTATGATCATTTCACCCGCATAGCATGTGCGAAAGAGTAGAGAGGGTCACGGCAAAAACTGCACGCATTTCATGTACAAAAGTGGACAAACTCTTTCGGAGTATCAGGGTTTCGGAAGAGAACTCATCTGTTACACGGGCGCTTCAATGTTTTTTAAATTTATTTGAACTCCGGACTTCTTTTGTGTTCAGTATGCAGCATTCAAAGCGACATCCTCAATTCCCAACATGTTCTGACATCATTTGTTGTTTTTCGGTCATTTACCTAATTGTTTAGAGAGCTAAATGACCGTGAAATTGAAAATCTCTACAAAATGAATTCTGAAAATGTTGAAACTTGGCATGGTGTCATCATTTCACCCGCATAGCATGTGCGAAAGAGTAGAGAGGGTCACGTCAAAAACTGGACGCACTTCATGTACAAACTGGACAAACTCTTTCGGAGTATCAGGGTTTCGGACGAGAACTCATCTGTTACACGGGCACTTTGATGTTTTTTAAAATTATTTGAACTTCGGACTTCTTTTGTGTTCAGTATGCAGCATTCAAAGCAACATCATCAATTTCCAACATGTTCTGACATCATTTGTTGTTTTTCGGTCATTTACCTAATTGTTTAGAGAGCTAAATGACCGTGAAATTGAAAATCACTACAAAATGAATTCTGAAAATGTTGAAACTTGGCATGGTATGATCATTTCACCCGCATAGCATGTGCGAAAGAGTAGAGAGGGTCACGGCAAAAACTGCACGCACTTCATGTACAAAAGTGGACAAACTCTTTTGGAGTATCAGGGTTTCGGACGAGAACTCATCTGTTACACGGGCACTTCAATGTTTTATAAACTTATTTGAACTCCGGACTTCTTTTGTGTTCAGTATGCAGCATTCAAAGCGACGTCATCAATTTCCAACATGTTCCGACATCATTTGTTGTTTTTCGGTCATTTACCTAATTGTTTAGAGAGCTAAATGACCGTGAAATTGAAAATCTCTACAAAATGAATTCTGAAAATGTTGAAACTTGGCATGGTGTCATCATTTCACCCGCATAGCATGTGCGAAAGAGTAGAGAGGGTCACGTCAAAAACTGGACGCACTTCGTGTACAAACTGAACAAACTCTTTCGGAGTATGAGGGTTTCGGACGAGAACTCATCTGTTACACGGGCACTTCAATGTTTTTTAAACTTATTTGAACTCCGGACTTCTTTTGTGTTCAGTATGCAACATTCGAAGCGACGTCATCAATTCCCAACATGTTCTGACATCATTTGTTGTTTTTCGGTCGTTTACCTAATTGTTTAGAGAGCAAATGACCGTGAAATTGAAAATCACTACAAAATGAATTCTGAAAATGTTGAAACTTGGCATGGTATGATCATTTCACCCGCATAGCATGTGCGAAAGAGTAGAGAGGGTCACGGCAAAAACTGGACGCACTTCGTGTACAAACTGGACAAACTCTTTCGGAGTATCAGGGTTTCGGAAGAGAACTCATCTGTTACACGGGCGCTTCAATGTTTTTTAAATTTATTTGAACTCCGGCCTTCATTTGTGTTCAGTATGCAGCATTCAAAGCGACGTCATCAATTTCCAACATGTTCCGACATCATTTGTTGTTTTTCGGTCATTTACCTAATTGTTTAGAGAGCTAAATGACCGTGAAATTGAAAATCACTACAAAATGAATTCTGAAAATGTTGAAACTTCGCATGGTATCATCATTTCACCCGCATAGCATGTGCGAAAGAGTACAGAGGGTCACGGCAAAAGCTGGACGCACTTCGTGTACAAACTGGACAAACTCTTTCGGAGCATCAGGGTTTCGGACGAGAACTCATCTGTTACACGGGCACTTCAATGTTTTTTAAACTTATTTGAACTCCGGACTTCTTTTGTGTTCAGTATGCAGCATTCAAAGCGACGTCCTCAATTCCCAACATGTTCTGACATCATTTGTTGTTTTTCGGTCATTTACCTAATTGTTTAGAGAGCTAAATGACCGTGAAATTGAAAATCTCTACAAAATGAATTCTGAAAATGTTGAAACTTGGCATGGTGTCATCATTTCACCCGCATAGCATGTGCGAAAGAGTAGAGAGGGTCACGTCAAAAACTGGACGCACTTCATGTACAAACTGGACAAACTCTTTCGGAGTATCAGGGTTTCGGACGAGAACTCATCTGTTACACGGGCACTTCAATGTTTTTTAAACTTATTTGAACTCCGGACTTCTTTTGTGTTCAATATGCAGCATTCGAAGCGACGTCATCAATTCCCAACATGTGCTGACATCATTTGTTGTTTTTCGGTCATTTACCAAATTGTTTAGAGAGCTAAATGACCGTGAAATTGAAAATCACTACAAAATGAATTCTGAAAATGTTGAAACTTGGCATGGTATCATCATTTCACCCGCATAGCATGTGCGAAAGAGTAGAGAGGGTCACGGCAAAAACTGGACGCACATCGTGTACAAACTGGACAAACTCTTTGGGAGTATCAGGGTTTCGGACGAGAACTCATCTGTTACACGGGCACTTCGATGTTTTTTAAAATTATTTGAACTCCGGACTTCTTTTGTGTTCAGTATGCAGCATTCAAAGCGACGTCATCAATTTCCAACATGTTCTGACATCATTTGTTGTTTTTCGGTCATTTACCTAATTGTTTAGAGAGCTAAATGATCGTGAAATTGAAAATCACTACAAATTGAATTCTGAAAATGTTGAAACTTGGCATGGTATGATCATTTCACCCGCATAGCATGTGCGAAAGAGTAGAGAGGGTCACGGCAAAAACTGCACGCATTTCATGTACAAACTGGACAAACTCTTTCGGAGTATCAGGGTTTCGGACGAGAACTCATCTGTTACACGGGCACTTCAATGTTTTTTAAACTTATTTGAACTCCGGACTTCTTTTGTGTTCATTATGCAGCATTCAAAGCGACATCATCAATTCCCAACATGTTCTGACATCATTTGTTGGTTTTTGGTCATTTACCTAATTGTTTAGAGAGCTAAATGACCGTGAAATTGAAAATCGCTACAAAATGAATTCTGAAAATGTTGAAACTTGGCATGGTGTCATCATTTCACCCGCATAGCATGTGCGAAAGAGTAGAGAGGGTCACGTCAAAAACTGGACGCACTTCATGTACAAACTGGACAAACTCTTTCGGAGTATCAGGGTTTCGGACGAGAACTCATCTGTTACACGGGCACTTCAATGTTTTTTAAACTTATTTGAACTCCGGACTTCTTTTGTGTTCAATATGCAGCATTCGAAGCGACGTCATCAATTCCCAACATGTGCTGACATCATTTGTTGTTTTTCGGTCATTTACCAAATTGTTTAGAGAGCTAAATGACCGTGAAATTGAAAATCACTACAAAATGAATTCTGAAAATGTTGAAACTTGGCATGGTATCATCATTTCACCCGCATAGCATGTGCGAAAGAGTAGAGAGGGTCACGGCAAAAACTGGACGCACATCGTGTACAAACTGGACAAACTCTTTGGGAGTATCAGGGTTTCGGACGAGAACTCATCTGTTACACGGGCACTTCGATGTTTTTTAAAATTATTTGAACTTCGGACTTCTTTTGTGTTCAGTATGCAGCATTCAAAGCGACGTCATCAATTTCCAACATGTTCTGACATCATTTGTTGTTTTTCGGTCATTTACCTAATTGTTTAGAGAGCTAAATGACCGTGAAATTGAAAATCACTACAAAATGAATTCTGAAAATGTTGAAACTTGGCATGGTATGATCATTTCACCCGCATAGCATGTGCGAAAGAGTAGAGAGGGTCACGGCAAAAACTGCACGCATTTCATGTACAAAAGTGGACAAACTCTTTCGGAGTATCAGGGTTTCGGACGAGAACTCGTCTGTTACACGGGCACTTCAATGTTTTTTAAACTTATTTGAACTCCGGACTTCTTTTGTGTTCAGTATGCAGCATTCAAAGCGACATCATCAATTCCCAACATGTTCTGACATCATTTGTTGTTTTTCGGTCATTTACCTAATTGTTTAGAGAGCTAAATGACCGTGAAATTGAAAATCGCTACAAAATGAATTCTGAAAATGTTGAAACTTGGCATGGTGTCATCATTTCACCCGCATAGCATGTGCGAAAGAGTAGAGAGGGTCACGTCAAAAACTGGACGCACTTCATGTACAAACTGGACAAACTGTTTCGGAGTATCAGGGTTTCGGACGAGAACTCATCTGTTACACGGGCACTTCAATGTTTTTTAAACTTATTTGAACTCCGGACTTCTTTTGTGTTCAATATGCAGCATTCGAAGCGACGTCATCAATTCCCAACATGTGCTGACATCATTTGTTGTTTTTCGGTCATTTACCAAATTGTTTAGAGAGCTAAATGACCGTGAAATTGAAAATCACTACAAAATGAATTCTGAAAATGTTGAAACTTGGCATGGTATCATCATTTCACCCGCATAGCATGTGCGAAAGAGTAGAGAGGGTCACGGCAAAAACTGGACGCACATCGTGTACAAACTGGACAAACTCTTTGGGAGTATCAGGGTTTCGGACGAGAACTCATCTGTTACACGGGCACTTCGATGTTTTTTAAAATTATTTGAACTTCGGACTTCTTTTGTGTTCAGTATGCAGCATTCAAAGCGACGTCATCAATTTCCAACATGTTCTGACATCATTTGTTGTTTTTCGGTCATTTACCTAATTGTTTAGAGAGCTAAATGACCGTGAAATTGAAAATCACTACAAAATGAATTCTGAAAATGTTGAAACTTGGCATGGTATGATCATTTCACCCGCATAGCATGTGCGAAAGAGTAGAGAGGGTCACGGCAAAAACTGGACGCATTTCATGTACAAAAGTGGACAAACTCTTTCGGAGTATCAGGGTTTCGGACGAGAACTCGTCTGTTACACGGGCACTTCAATGTTTTTTAAACTTATTTGAACTCCGGACTTCTTTTGTGTTCAGTATGCAGCATTCAAAGCGACATCATCAATTCCCAACATGTTCTGACATCATTTGTTGGTTTTTGGTCATTTACCTAATTGTTTAGAGAGCTAAATGACCGTGAAATTGAAAATCGCTACAAAATGAATTCTGAAAATGTTGAAACTTGGCATGGTGTCATCATTTCACCCGCATAGCATGTGCGAAAGAGTAGAGAGGGTCACGTCAAAAACTGGACGCACTTCATGTACAAACTGGACAAACTCTTTCGGAGTATCAGGGTTTCGGACGAGAACTCATCTGTTACACGGGCACTTCAATGTTTTTTAAACTTATTTGAACTCCGGACTTCTTTTGTGTTCATTATGCAGCATTCAAAGCGACATCATCAATTCCCAACATGTTCTGACATCATTTGTTGGTTTTTGGTCATTTACCTAATTGTTTAGAGAGCTAAATGACCGTGAAATTGAAAATCGCTAAAAATGAATTCTGAAAATGTTGAAACTTGGCATGGTGTCATCATTTCACCCGCATAGCATGTGCGAAAGAGTAGAGAGGGTCACGTCAAAAACTGGACGCACTTCATGTACAAACTGGACAAACTCTTTCGGAGTATCAGGGTTTCGGACGAGAACTCATCTGTTACACGGGCACTTCAATGTTTTTTAAACTTATATGAACTCCGGACTTCTTTTGTGTTCAGTATGCAGCATTCGAAGCGACGTCATCAATTCCCAACATGTGCTGACATCATTTGTTGTTTTTCGGTCATTTACCTAATTGTTTAGAGAGCTGAATGACCGTGAAATTGAAAATCACTACAAAATGAATTCTGAAAATGTTGAAACTTGGCATGGTATCATCATTTCACCCGCATAGCATGTGCGAAAGAGTAGAGAGGGTCACGGCAAAAACTAGACGCACATCGTGTACAAACTGGACAAACTCTTTGGGAGTATCAGGGTTTCGGACGAGAACTCATCTGTTACACGGGCACTTCGATGTTTTTTAAAATTATTTGAACTTCGGACTTCTTTTGTGTTCAGTATGCAGCATTCAAAGCGACGTCATCAATTTCCAACATGTTCTGACATCATTTGCTGTTTTTCGGTCATTTACCTAATTGTTTAGAGAGCTAAATGGTCGTGAAATTGAAAATCACTACAAATTGAATTCTAAAAATGTTGAAACTTGGCATGGTATCATCATTTCACCCGCATAGCATGTGCGAAAGAGTAGAGAGGGTCACGGCAAAAACTAGACGCACATCGTGTACAAA
Organism: Triticum urartu; assembly: GCF_056163025.1. Taxonomy (NCBI): domain Eukaryota; kingdom Viridiplantae; phylum Streptophyta; class Magnoliopsida; order Poales; family Poaceae; genus Triticum; species Triticum urartu. The sequence goes on from NC_141877.1 coordinate 492,367,210, forward strand.
CTGGACAAACTCTTTGGGAGTATCAGGGTTTCGGACGAGAACTCATCTGTTACACGGGCACTTCGATGTTTTTTAAAATTATTTGAACTTCGGACTTCTTTTGTGTTCAGTATGCAGCATTCAAAGCGACGTCATCAATTTCCAACATGTTCTGACATCATTTGTTGTTTTTCGGTCATTTACCTAATTGTTTAGAGAGCTAAATGACCGTGAAATTGAAAATCACTACAAAATGAATTCTGAAAATGTTGAAACTTGGCATGGTATGATCATTTCACCCGCATAGCATGTGCGAAAGAGTAGAGAGGGTCACGGCAAAAACTGCACGCATTTCATGTACAAAAGTGGACAAACTCTTTCGGAGTATCAGGGTTTCGGAAGAGAACTCATCTGTTACACGGGCGCTTCAATGTTTTTTAAATTTATTTGAACTCCGGACTTCTTTTGTGTTCAGTATGCAGCATTCAAAGCGACGTCATCAATTTCCAACATGTTCCGACATCATTTGTTGTTTTTCGGTCATTTACCTAATTGTTTAGAGAGCTAAATGACCGTGAAATTGAAAATCACTACAAAATGAATTCTGAAAATGTTGAAACTTCGCATGGTATCATCATTTCACCCGCATAGCATGTGCGAAAGAGTAGAGAGGGTCACGGCAAAAACTGCACGCATTTCATGTACGAAAGTGGACAAACTCTTTCGGAGTATCAGGGTTTCGGAAGAGAACTCATCTGTTACACGGGCGCTTCAATGTTTTTTAAATTTATTTGAACTCCGGACTTCTTTTGTGTTCAGTATGCAGCATTCAAAGCGACGTCATCAATTTCCAACATGTTCTGACATCATTTGTTGTTTTTCGGTCATTTACCTAATTGTTTAGAGAGCTAAATGACCGTGAAATTGAAAATCACTACAAAATGAATTCTGAAAATGTTGAAACTTCGCATGGTATCATCATTTCACCCGCATAGCATGTGCGAAAGAGTAGAGAGGGTCACGGCAAAATCTGGACGTACTTCGTGTACAAACTGGACAAACTCTTTCGGAGTATCAGGGTTTCGGACGAGAACTCATCTGTTACATGGGCACTTCGATGTTTTTTAAAATTATTTGAACTTCGGACTTCTTTTGATTTCAGTATGCAGCATTCAAAGCAACATCATCAATTTCCAACATGTTCTGACATCACTTGTTGTTTTTCGGTCATTTACCTAATTGTTTAGAGAGCTAAATGACCGTGAAATTGAAAATCACTACAAAATGAATTCTGAAAATGTTGAAACTTGGCATGGTATCATCATTTCACCCACATAGCATGTGCGAAAGAGTAGAGAGGGTCACGGCAAAAACTGGACGCACTTCATGTACAAATTGGACAAACTCTTTCGGAGTATCAGGGTTTCGGAAGAGAACTCATCTGTTACACGGGCACTTCAACGTTTTTTAAATTTATTTGAACTCCGGACTTCTTTTGTGTTTAGTATGCAGCATTCAAAGCGACGTCATCAATTTCCAACATGTTCTGACATCATTTGTTGTTTTTCGGTCATTTACCTAATTGTTTAGAGAGCTAAATGGTCGTGAAATTGAAAATCACTACAAATTGAATTCTAAAAATGTTGAAACTTGGCATGGTATCATCATTTCACCCGCATAGCATGTGTGAAAGAGTAGAGAGGGTCACGGCAAAATCTGGACGTACTTCGTGTACAAACTGGACAAACTCTTTCGGAGTATCAGGGTTTCGGACGAGAACTCATCTGTTACACGGGCACTTCGATGTTTTTTAAAATTATTTGAACTTCGGACTTCTTTTGTGTTCAGTATGCAGCATTCAAAGCAACATCATCAATTTCCAACATGTTCTGACATCATTTGTTGTTTTTCGGTCATTTACCTAATTGTTTAGAGAGCTAAATGACCGTGAAATTGAAAATCACTACAACATGAATTCTGAAAATGTTGAAACTTGGCATGGTATCATCATTTCACCCACATAGCATGTGCGAAAGAGTAGAGAGGGTCACGGCAAAAAAGGGACGCACTTCATGTACAAACTGGACAAACTCTTTCGGAGTATCAGGGTTTCGGAAGAGAACTCATCTGTTACACGGGCACTTCAATGTTTTTTAAATTTATTTGAACTCCGGACTTCTTTTGTGTTCAGTATGCAGCATTCAAAGCGACGTCATCAATTTCCAACATGTTCTGACATCATTTGTTGTTTTTCGGTCATTTACCTAATTGTTTAGAGAGCTAAATGATCGTGAAATTGAAAATCACTACAAATTAAATTCTGAAAATGTTGAAACTTGGCATGGTATCATCATTTCACCCGCATAGCATGTGTGAAAGAGTAGAGAGGGTCACGGCAAAAGCTGGACGTACTTCGTGTACAAACTGGACAAACTCTTTCGGAGTATCAGGGTTTCGGCGAGAACTCGTCTGTTACACGGGCACTTCAATGTTTTTTAAACTTATTTGAACTCCGGACTTCTTTTGTGTTCATTATGCAGCATTCAAAGCGACGTCATCAATTCCCAACATGTTCTGACATCATTTGTTGTTTTTCGGTCATTTACCTAATTGTTTAGAGAGCTGAATGACCGTGAAATTGAAAATCGCTACAAAATGAATTCTGAAAATGTTGAAACTTGGCATGGTGTCATCATTTCACCCGCATAGCATGTGCGAAAGAGTAGAGAGGGTCACGTCAAAAACTGGACGCACTTCATGTACAAATTGGACAAACTCTTTCGGAGTATCAGGGTTTCGGACGAGAACTCATCTGTTACACGGGCACTTCAATGTTTTTTAAACTTATTTGAACTCCGGACTTCTTTTGTGTTCAGTATGCAGCATTCGAAGCGACATCATCAATTCCCAACATGTTCTGACATCATTTGTTGTTTTTCGGTCATTTACCTAATTGTTTAGAGAGCTAAATGACCGTGAAATTGAAAATCACTACAAAATGAATTCTGAAAATGTTGAAACTTGGCATGGTATCATCATTTCACCCGCATAGCATGTGCGAAAGAGTAGAGAGGGTCACGGCAAAAACTGGACGCACATCGTGTACAAACTGGACAAACTCTTTGGGAGTATTAGGGTTTCGGACGAGAACTCATCTGTTACACGGGCACTTCGATGTTTTTTAAAATTATTTGAACTTCGGACTTCTTTTGTGTTCAGTATGCAGCATTCAAAGCGACGTCATGAATTTCCCACATGTTCTGACATCATTTGTTGTTTTTCGGTCATTTACCTAATTGTTTAGAGAGCTAAACGACCGTGAAATTGAAAATCACTACAAAATGAATTCTGAAAATGTTGAAACTTGGCATGGTATCATCATTTCACCCGCATAGCATGTGCGAAAGAGTAGAGAGGGTCACGGCAAAAACTGGACGCACTTCATGTACAAATTGGACAAACTCTTTCGGAGTATCAGGGTTTCGGAAGAGAACTCATCTGTTACACGGGCACTTCAACGTTTTTTAAATTTATTTGAACTCCGGACTTCTTTTGTGTTCAGTATGCAACATTCAAAGCGATGTCATCAATTTCCAACATGTTCTGACATCATTTGCTGTTTTTCGGTCATTTACCTAATTGTTTAGAGAGCTAAATGATCGTGAAATTGAAAATCACCACAAATTGAATTTTAAAAATGTTGAAACTTGGCATGGTATCATCATTTCACCCGCATAGCATGTGTGAAAGAGTAGAGAGGGTCACGGCAAAATCTGGACGTACTTCGTGTACAAACTGGACAAACTCTTTCGGAGTATCAGGGTTTCGGACGAGAACTCATCTGTTACACGGGCACTTCGATGTTTTTTAAACTTATTTGAACTCCGGACTTCTTTTGTGTTCAGTATGCAGCATTCAAAGCGACGTCATGAATTTCCAACATGTTCTGACATCATTTGTTGTTTTTCGGTCATTTACCTAATTGTTTAGAGAGCTAAATGACCGTGAAATTGAAAATCTCTACAAAATGAATTCTGAAAATGTTGAAACTTGACATGGTATCATCATTTCACCCGCATAGCATGTGCGAAAGAGTAGAGAGGGTCACGGCAAAAACTGGACGCACTTCGTGTACAAACTGGACAAACTCTTTCGGAGTATCAGGGTTTCGGACGAGAACTCATCTGTTACACGGGAACTTCAATGTTTTTTAAACTTATTTGAACTCCGGACTTCTTTTGTGTTCAGTATGCAGCATTCAAAGCGACGTCATGAATTTCCAACATGTTCTGACATCATTTGCTGTTTTTCGGTCATTTACCTAATTGTTTAGAGAGCTAAATGACCGTGAAATTGAAAATCACTACAAAATGAATTCTGAAAATGTTGAAACTTGGCATGGTATCATCATTTCACCCACATAGCATGTGCGAAAGAGTAGAGAGGGTCACGGCTAAAACTGGACGCACTTCATGTACAAATTGGACAAACTCTTTCGGAGTATCAGGGTTTCGGAAGAGAACTCATCTGTTACACGGGCACTTCAATGTTTTTTAAATATATTTGAACTCCGGACTTCTTTTGTGTTCAGTATGCAGCATTCAAAGCGACGTCATCAATTTCCAACATGTTCTGACATCATTTGTTGTTTTTCGGTCATTTACCTAATTGTTTAGAGAGCTAAATGACCGTGAAATTGAAAATCACTACAAAATGAATTCTGAAAATGTTGAAACATGGCATGCTATCATCATTTCACCCGCCTAGCATGTGCGAAAGAGTAGAGAGGTTCACGGCAAAAACTGGACGCACTTCGTGTACAAACTGGACAAACTCTTTCGGAGTATCAGGGTTTCGGACGAGAACTCATCTGTTACACGGGAACTTCAATGTTTTTTAAACTTATTTGAACTCCGGACTTCTTTTGTGTTCAGTATGCAGCATTCAAAGCAACGTCATCAATTTCCAACATGTTCTGACATCATTTGTTGTTTTTCGGTCATTTACCTAATTGTTTAGAGAGCTAAATGACCGTGAAATTGAAAATCTCTACAAAATGAATTCTGAAAATGTTGAAACTTGGCATGGTGTCATCATTTCACCCGCATAGCATGTGCGAAAGAGTAGAGAGGGTCACGTCAAAAACTGGATGCACTTCATGTAAAACTGGACAAACTCTTTCGGAGTATCAGGGTTTCGGACGAGAACTCATCTGTTACACGGGCACTTCAATGTTTTTTAAACTTATTTGAACTCCGGACTTCTTTTGTGTTCAGTATGCAGCATTCGAAGCGACGTCATCAATTCCCAACATGTTCTGACATCATTTGTTGTTTTTCGGTCATTTACCTAATTGTTTAGAGAGCTAAATGACCGTGAAATTGAAAATCACTACAAAATGAATTCTGAAAATGTTGAAACTTGGCATGGTATCATCATTTCACCCGCATAGCATGTGCGAAAGAGTAGAGAGGGTCACGGCAAAAACTGGACGCACATCGTGTACAAACTGGACAAACTCTTTGGGAGTATCAGGGTTTCGGACGAGAACTCATCTGTTACACGGGCACTTCGATGTTTTTTAAAATTATTTGAACTTCGGACTTCTTTTGTGTTCAGTATGCAGCATTCAAAGCAACATCATCAATTTCCAACATGTTGTGACATCATTTGTTGTTTTTCGGTCATTTACCTAATTGTTTAGAGAGCTAAATGACCGTGAAATTGAAAATCACTACAAAATGAATTCTGAAAATGTTGAAACTTGGCATGGTATCATCATTTCACCCACATAGCATGTGCGAAAGAGTAGAGAGGGTCACGGCAAAAACTGGACGCACTTTATGTACAAACTGGACAAACTCTTTCGGAGTATCAGGGTTTCGGAAGAGAACTCATCTGTTACACGGGCACTTCAATGTTTTTTAAATTTATTTGAACTCTGGACTTCTTTTGTGTTCAGTATGCAGCATTCAAAGCGACGTCATCAATTTCCAACATGTTCTGACATCATTTGTTGTTTTTCGGTCATTTACCTAATTGTTTAGAGAGCTAAATGACCGTGAAATTGAAAATCACTACAAAATGAATTCTGAAAATGTTGAAACTTGGCATGGTATCATCATTTCACCCGCATAGCATGTGCGAAAGAGTAGAGAGGGTCACGGCAAAAACTGGATGCACATCATCTACAAACTGGACAAACTCTTTCGGAGTATCAGGGTTTCGGACGAGAACTCATCTATTACACGGGCACTTCGATGTTTTTTAAAATTATTTGAACTTCGGACTTCTTTTCTGTTCAGTATGCGCCATTCAAAGCAACATCATCAATTTCCAACATGTTCTGACATCATTTGTTGTTTTTCGGTCATTTACCTAATTGTTTAGAGAGCTAAATGACCGTGAAATTGAAAATCACTACAAAATGAATTCTGAAAATGTTGAAACTTGGCATGGTATCATCATTTCACCCACATAGCATGTGCGAAAGAGTAGAGAGGGTCACGGCAAAAACTGGACGCACTTCATGTACAAACTGGACAAACTCTTTCGGAGTATCAGGGTTTCGGAAGAGAACTCATCTGTTACACGGGCACTTCAATGTTTTTTAAATTTATTTGAACTCCGGACTTCTTTTGTGTTCAGTATGCAGCATTCAAAGCGACGTCATGAATTTCCAACATGTTCTGACATCATTTGTTGTTTTTCGGTCATTTACCTAATTGTTTAGAGAGCTAAATGACCGTGAAATTGAAAATCTCTACAAAATGAATTCTGAAAATGTTGAAACTTGGCATGGTGTCATCATTTCACCCGCATAGCATGTGCGAAAGAGTAGAGAGGGTCACGGCAAAAACTGGACGCACTTCGTGTACAAACTGGACAAACTCTGTCGGAGTATCAGGGTTTCGGACGAGAACTCATCTGTTACACGGGAACTTCAATGTTTTTTAAACTTATTTGAACTCCGGACTTCTTTTGTGTTCAGTATGCAGCATTCAAAGCGACGTCATGAATTTCCAACATGTTCTGACATCATTTGTTGTTTTTCGGTCATTTACCTAATTTTTTAGAGAGCTAAATGACTGTGAAATTGAAAATCACTACAAAATGAATTCTGAAAATGTTGAAACTTGGCATGGTATCATCATTTCACCCGCATAGCATGTGCGAAAGAGTAGAGAGGGTCACGGCAAAAACTGGACGCACTTCGCGTACAAACTGGAAATAGAAGAAAATAAATAGAAGAAAAGAAATAATGAAGAAAAGAAAAAAACTATACAAAAAAATTACTCAAAAATAAATAGAAGAAAAAACTATATAAAAAATTTGTTGGCACGCTGCCCAGTGAGCCTGCCAGACCTAGGGTGTGCAAATGCAGGCCCAGAAGGGCCAGCAGACTCACAGGGCAGCGCGCCCTAGTTAGGACCAGAAGCCTGCTATATAGAGGAGCTCGAAGGAGCAGCCGCGGCTGGGTTTATAAACCAGTGCGGCTGCCCTTCGCTCAGCGAGGTGGGACTAAACATTGTGCACCGCCGGTGGAAGCGCACAACCATTAGTACCGGTTGATGGCTCCAACCGGTACTAAAGGGGGGGTCTTTAGTACCGGTTCGTGGCACAAACCGGTACTAAAGGGTCGTTTCCCGCCCCTTGGCCTGGCGAAAATTGGCCTTTAGTACCGGTTGGTGGCTCCAACCGGTACTAAAGACCCCTCCTATATATATGGCACTTACAAAAAAATCAGTTTCATCGACCGCCAGTACTTCTTCTCGATCCAACTTCTTCGCCGCGCCCGTCGCCCATCGCGCGCCGCCCTCGCCGCCCGTCGTCGCCATCGCCGCCGTCGCCCACGCCACCCGTCGTCGCCGTCACAGCCGTCGCCCCCGCCACCCGCCATCGCCGTCACCGCCGCCTCTCGCCCGCCGCGCCCGTCCCCGTCGTCGCCCGCCGCCGCCCGTACGCCGTCGCCCCCCGCTCATACACACACACACAGACACACACACACACACCACACACCACACACATACACATACACACACACATTGTCTTTACTTATTTTTTATTTTCTATTGTTTAGATTAATGTTAGATAAATTACGTAGATAATAATGTTAGAATGTTAATGCTAGATGAATTATATGGAAAAGATGTTAAATATTAATGTCAAATATATGTTACATGAATTAGAACAAGTTGAACTAGTTGAATTAGTATAGCTAGATATTAATTAGGTATATATATATGAGAGTTGAACTAGTTGAATTAATATAACTAGTTTATTTTTAGTATGAAAATTAATAGAACAAGTTTATTTTTAGTAAGAAAATTTAGGTATATGAGATTTGATGATCTAATCAAAATATTACTATATAGAACTACCTACTTTATTTTAGTAAGAAATTAATAGAACTAGTTTATTTAGTTGAATTAATAGAACTAGTAAGTGTTTAATGTTTCACCTATATATGAACATTTGTTAGATATTAATGTCAAATGTTAGATGAATTAGATATAAATTATATGTTAGATATATTTAACTTAGTTATATGAGATTTCATTATCTAATTAACATTTTATTATATAGAACTAGCTACCATATTTTTAGTAAGAAAATTAATAGAACTAGTTTAGTTGAATTAATTAGTTGAACTAGTTAGTTGAATTAGTTCAATTAATTAAGTATATTCTTCGTAAGTGCTTAGTTGAATTAGTTTAATTAATTAGTTGAACTAGTTGAATTAACAGAATTAGTTGAATTAATAGAAACTAATAAGTGTTTAATGTTTCACCTATGAACATAGGAATGTCGTCTGAAGACGAACACGATTTCATTATGTGCGAATACTATGAAGACCAGCGCGGCCTGTGTGGCAGAAATTTTCTAGTTGATGATAGACGCTTCAGCATCAAGCTGGATGAGAACTTCGAAGTGGATACAGTAAGTCACAACAACAAGTCTTTTTTCGTAATTAAGCATGACTTATGCTTCATTTGCTTCAACTTTTAATTTTAATTTTTCACTATTCTACTAGCGTATCCCCTACCATGCAAGTATTTTTGTCTTGGATAAGATAGGTTTCAGTCCTAACGAAACTATGGAGGTAAAAAGAGTTTACTTGAAGACCGAGCATGGTTATACCTTCAACGTCAAATTATACAATGCAGACACATACACCTATTTTGAATGCAAAACTTGGCAAGCACTATGCAAGGCTTATGCATTTGAGCCTGATATGGTTATCACCTTTGATATTCGTCCGGAAGATGATATTGAAGGTAATAGAGACATCTGGGTCGATGTTCAGACGCCTCCAGTTCTACCATTATGTGAGTTTCTCAACCACATTTATGTCTTCGATATGAGATTATTTGAACCAGTTGAATAATTAATAGATCTCAATTTATATTGACATCTTACTTCCAATCAAGCAAACATGTCCGGCGCTTGGTAGACAGGACCGTACACTGTCCTGGGGCTGAACTAAACTGCGAGGAGACAAGTCATTATGTTTCATGGCTTGAGGATCTTGATGCTGTCAAGACAAATTTCTTTCCTGCACTTAGAAATGTTAGTACTCAAAATGTGTGACCAATAGTGTTCGTATTGAACTACGGTCACATATGTTTAGGAAAGATGGTAAGATTTGTACTATTTCTCCTCAGTGCATCTTTTGCATACATTATTTTTTTAAACTAAACTTCAGTGCTAAGTATGTTACTATACGATGTTCTTCAATAGGGACTCCCGATGAATGTTGTGCCTGATTGGATCGAGACTAAAGGTACCATGAATATTGTTAGCTTACGGCCAAGATATCCTACAATGCACTTTAGTGCATTCATGATTTCTAATAGCGAGGAATTCTTAATAGTAAAAGACTGGAGCAAAATTGTGAACGATCACAGAGAAGTACTAGGGGGAACAAATCAGAAGCGCAACCCATGATTAGGAGACAGGTTCATCTGCATGCTCCAATATGATGAATCAGCAAAGCTATCACTAGTAGAAAACAGGGCTTTGGTCCAGGCCGGGTCAGCCCATTAGTCCCCGTTCAGTCCAGAACTGGGACCAATGTGGGCATTGGTTCCGGTTTGTGAGCCCAGGGGGGCGGCCGGGCCACGTGGGACATTGGTCCCAGTTCATCTGGACCTTTTGGTCCCGGTTGATGGGATGAACCGGGACCAATGGGCCTCGCTCCTGGCCCACCACCATTGGTCCCGGTTGGTGGCTTGAACCGGGACCAAAGGCTCCCCTTTAGTCCCGGTTCATGTCACCAACCCGGACCAATGAGGTGCCTATATATACCCCTCGCTCGCGAGCAGAGCACCCCAGTGCTCTGTTTTTCTCTGGCCGAGGGGGAGAGGGCTTGGTGGTGCTCTAGCTCACCACCTATGCACACAAGGTGTTCGATGGAATGCCCGAGCCACACTACTTAAGCTTTCTCCTCTCCAAGCTTGAACTCCAAGCTCCCTTTTCCATAATATTTGTCTAGGTTCAGTGGTCCGTCACGCCCCGTCCCCGTCTTCACCACCGTAGAGCACCTGCGCCGAGCTCATCGCCGGCACCACCGTGGTGAGCCTCTTGTTCTTATCTTCTTTCTGAAAGGAAAAATATTCTTACTTGTATGTTTACATAGATACTTGTATTATTTTCTTAATTTTATTATTGCATCTTATATAGTGCGATGGTTTTGATATCCGCCCCCGTCGGCCCTCGTCCTGTCTATGATTCGGATGTGGTATATATATTATCTTTATAACTATTGGTTCATTTATTGTTTATGAAAATTATGTCGACCAACGTGACATAGATTTTATTTATGTAGGATGTATGTGAATCGGAAATGCCAACCGGCCCTATTGTCGAGAGGTTAAATTTAGTTGAAGAAGAAAACAATTTGTTGAAGGAAAAAATAAAAAAAATTGAGGAGGAGAAGATGATATTGGAGTTGCATGTTGCGGATGTCGTCGATGATCACAAGATCAAGATGGATGTAATGCGCTTGAAGATTAGAAAGATTAGAAAATATGCCATTCATACCGAGGCTTGGTATCATTATGTCGTTGGATCAATTGTTACCTTGGTTGCGATTATGATCGCATTTGTTTTCGTATTGAAATGTTTAACATAGTTTCAATGTATGGTTTAATTAATTAGATGCTCTGGAGAGCTATATGTTGTTAGATGAGAACTATGTATGCACTTTGGTTTTAATGTGATGATGAACTTCTATTAATTTGGACACTTAATTATATATAATGCACGCAGATGAACCGGCAATGGATGTACGGTGACAGACACACCTGCGAGTACATTAAGGGCGTGCATAAGTTTCTCGATGCGGCTGAGGTAAACAAGCAGAATGGTTTTATGTGTTGTCCATGCACTGAATGTGGGAATACGAGGTCTTACTCTAACTGGAAAATCCTTCACTCCCACCTGCTTTACAAGGGTTTCATGCCATACTATAATGTTTGGACGAGGCACGGAGAAATAGGGGTTATGATGGAAGACGGCGAAGAAGAAGAGTACGATGACAACTATGTGCCCCCTGAATAAGGTGATACTGCAACGGGGGGAGCTGGTGAAGATCAAGAGGAACCAGACAATGTGCCCAATGATGCTGCAACGGGTGAAGCTGCTGAAGATCAAGAGGAACCAGACGATGTGCCCGATGATGATGATCTCCGCCAGGTCATTGTCGATGCAAGGACGCAATGCGAAAGTCAAAAGGAGAAGTTGAAGTTCGATCGCATGTTAGAGGATCACAAAAAAGGGTTATACCCCAATTGCGAAGATGGCAACACAAAGCTCGGTACCGTACTGGAATTGCTGCAGTGGAAGGCAGAGAATGCTGTGGCTGACAAAGGATTTGAGAAGCTACTGAAAATATTGAAGAAGAAGCTTCCAAAGGATAACGAATTGCCCGACAGTACATACGCAGCAAAGAAGGTCGTATGCCCTCTAGGATTGGAGTTGGAGAAGATACATGCATGCCCTAATGACTGCATCCTCTACCGCGATGCATACAAGGATCTGAACGCATGCCCAGTATGCGGTGCATTGCGGTATAAGATCAGATGAGATGGCCCTGGTGATGTTGACGGCGAGCCCCCCAGGAAGAGGGTTCCTCCGAAGGTGATGTGGTATGCTCCTATAATACCACGGTTGAAATGTCTGTTCAGAAACGAAGAGCATGCCAAGTTGATGCGATGGCACAGTGAGAACCGAAAAAAGATGGGAAGTTGAGAGCACCCGCTAACGGGTCGCAGTGGAGAAAAATCAAGCGAAAGTACTGGGATGAGTTTGCAAAGGACCCAAGGAATGTATGGTTTGCTTTAAGCGCGGATGGCATTAATCCTTTCGGGGAGCAGAGCAGCAATCACAGCACCTGGCCCGTGACTCTATGTATGTATAACCTTCCTCCTTGGATGTGCATGATGTGGAAGTTCATTATGATGCCAGTTCTCATCCAAGGCCCTAAGCAACCCGACAACGACATTGATGTGTACCTATGGCCATTAGTTGAAGAACTTTTACAGCTATGGAATGGAAACGGTGTACGTACGTGGGGTGAGCACAGACAGGAGGAATTTAACCTTAAGGCGTTGCTGTTCGTGACCATCAACGATTGGCCCGCTCTCAGTAACCTTTCAGGACAGACAAACAAAGGATACCACACATGCACGCACTGTTTAGATGACACTGAAAGTATATACCTGGACAAATGCAGGAAGAATGTGTACCTGGGCCATCGTCGATTTCTTCCGACCAACCATCAATGTCGAAAGAAAGGCAAGCATTTCAAAGGCGAGGCAGATCACCGGAAGAAGCCCGCCATGCGTACCGGTGATCACGTACTTGCTATGGTCAATGACTTACACTACGTAATCTTTGGAAAGGGTCCCGGTGGACTAGCTGTTCCGAATGACGCTGGGGGACATGCACCCATGTGGAAGAAGAAATCTATATTTTGGGACCTACCCTACTGGAAAGACCTAGAGGTCCGCTCTTCAATCGACGTGATGCACGTGATGAAGAACCTTTGCGTGAACCTGCTAGGCTTCTTGGGCGTGTATGGGAAGACAAAAGATACACCTGAGGCACGGGAGGACTTGCAACATTTGCATGAAAAAGATGGCATGCCTCCGAAGCAGTATAAAGGTCCTGCCAGCTACGCTCTTATGAAAGAAGAGAAAGAAATCTTCTTTGAATCCCTGCTCAGTATGAAGGTCACGACTGGCTTCTCGTCGAATATAAAGGGAATAATAAATATGCCAGAGAAGAAGTTCCAGAACCTAAAGTCTCATGACTGCCACGTGATTATGACGCAACTGCTTCCGGTTGCATTGAGGGGGCTTCTACCGGAAAACGTCCGATTAGCCATTGTGAAGCTATGTGCATTCCTCAATGCAATCTCTCAGAAGGTGATCGATCCAGAAATCATACCAAGGCTAAGGAGTGATGTGGTGCAATGTCTTGTCAGTTTCGAGCTGGTGTTCCCACCATCCTTCTTCAATATCATGATGCACGTCCTAGTTCATCTAGTCGACGAGATTGTCATCCTGGGGCCCGTATTTCTACACAATATGTTCCCCTTTGAGAGGTTCATGGGAGTCCTAAAGAAATATGTACGTAACCGCGCTAGGCCAGAAGGAAGCATCTCCATGGGCCATCAAACAGAGGATGTTATCGGGTTTTGTGTTGACTTCATTCCTGGCCTTAAGAAGATAGGTCTCCCTAAATCGCGGTATGAGGGGAGACTGACTGGAAAAGGCACTCTTGGAAGAGACTCAATAATATGCAGGGATGGATATTCTTGGTCTCAAGGACACTACACAGTTCTACAGAACTCTACCTTGGTGACCCCGTATGTCGATGAACACAAAAACAGTCTGCGCTCCAAACACCCGGAGAAGTGCGACGACTGGATTACATGTTAACACATCAAGACTTTCAGCAGTTGGTTGGAAACACGTCTCAGAGGTGACAACACTGTTTGTGATGAGTTGTACTTGTTGTCCAGGGGACCATCTTTGACTGTATTGACTTACAAAGGATACGAGATAAATGGGAATACATTTTACACGATCGCCCAAGATCAAAAGAGCACCAACCAAAACAGCGGTGTCCGCTTTGATGCAGCAACCGAGAGCGGAAAGGACACATATTATGGTCACATAGTGGACATATGGGAACTTGACTACGGACCTGATTTTAAGGTCCCTTTGTTTAACTGCAAATGGGTCAATCTGTCAGGCGGCGGGGTACAGGTAGACCCATAGTACGGAATGACAACAGTGGATCTGAAAAATCTTGGGTACACTGACGAATCGTTTGTCCTAGCCAATGATGTGGCACAGGTTATCTATGTGAAGGACATGTCTACCAAACCGAGAAAAGGAAAATATAAGGAAGCGAATACATCATACGATGAGCCAAAGCGCCACATAGTTCTTTCAGGAAAAAGGGACATCCTGGGAGTGGACGGCAAGACAGACATGTCTGAAGATTATGAAAAGTTTCATGAAATTCCTCCCTTCAATGTCAAGGCTGACCCAAGCATCCTGATAAACAATGAAGATTATCCATGGTTACGGCGCAATAAGCAAATGACACAAGCGAAGAAAAAGTGAAGACTTTCTCCCGCAAGTAGTATGATGATACCATGCCAACTTTGCAACACACGAACATGCTACCATTCTCCGTTTTGTACATGCACATGCTATGTGGGTGAAATTATGATACCATGCCAACTTTGAACTTTTTCAGAGTTCATTTGAAATGCTTTCATGTCTTATGGTTCGACCCTCGTAATACCATGACCATTAGTCCTTGGCCCATGCCAACTTTCAACTTTCAACTTTCTAAAACTAATGGCACTAACAGAAAGTTTATAATTTTGCTCCTCGCCCCTGGCCCATGACCATTAGTCCCGGTTTGTGCCACAAACCGGGACTAAAGGGTTGGTCCTCGTTGCGGGCAGAGTTTAGTCCCACCTCGCCAACCGAAGGGGGCTCACACCGGTTTATAAGCCCTTCCCTCTCTACCTTGTTGAGCTCCTCTCAAAGTGAAAATAGATTCCCTAATAGAGAAAAGTTTAACCTAAATTCATAGTGAATTTCTCTGAAATTCATAGAAATTTACTATGAATTTTGGTTGAATTTTCTCTATAAGCACATCTATTCTCATCGTTTTAGTAAGTTAATCACAAACTTGTGATTCAAATTTTTTTTCAAAGAATTCAAATTTTAACTATTCATATTTGAAAACTAATGGCACTAACAGAAAGTTTATAATTTTTCTAAAACTAATGGCACTAACAGAAAGTTTATGATTTTGCTAACCTAAAGCAAACAGAATTAAACATTAAAGCAAAAAACAAAAGAAAATAAATAATGGAAAAAACAAATAAAAAAAACAGGAAAAAAACTATTTTTATAGTAAAGCTAATCACAAAATAAAATTCCACTAACAGAAAGTTTATAATTTTTCTAAAACTAAAAGCAAAAAGAATAAAAAAATAAAGCAAAAAACAAAAGAAAATAAATAATGCAGAAAACAAAACAAAAAAACTAGAAAAAATAGAAACAATAAGTATTTTGTTGTAAGTAGAAACAAAATAAAATAAATAAAGCAACAAAGAAAACAAAAAAAAGTGTTTTCAAATTTGAAAACTAATGGCATTAACAAAAAGTTTATAATTTTTCTAAAACTAAAAGCACAAAGAATTAAAAAATGAAGCAAAAAATAAATAAATAGAACAACAAAAAAACAAAAAAATGCCACCTACAGGGCCCCCACTGCCTGAATACGACTAGAAACCCATCAAAGGCCAGGATTTAGGCCCGCAGGAGGCCCAGTAGGCCCACAGGCATAGTAGTGACAATTAGGCCCGTAAGCCTGCAATGGAGAGAAGCTCGAGAGGGGTGCGGCAGTGGGGCTTATAAACCACTGCGCACCCCTCTCAACTAGCGTGGTGGGACTAAACTTTCGACACCGCAGCCGCACAAGGCCTTTGGTCCCGGTTGGTGGCACCAACCGGGACTAAAGGTGGGCATTGGTCACGGTTCGTGGCACCAACCGTGACCAATGCCCCCCTTTAGTCCCGGTTGGTGCCACCAACCGGGACCAAAGGCCTTTTTTCAGCAGCCCAAAGGGCGGGAAGCAGCGGCCTTTGGTCACCGTGACCAAAGGCCGCTGCTTCCCGCCCTTTGGGCTGCTGAAAAAAGGCCTTTGGTCCCGGTTGGTGGCACCAACCGGGACTGAAGGGGGGCATTGGTCACGGTTGGTGCTACGAACCGTGACCAATGCTCCGTCTATATATACAGCACTTGTGAAAATTTTGGTTCAGTTCTTCAATCCCGCCCCGACGACGCCGCCAGGCTGCCCCTCTGCTCGCCTCACCATCGTCGCCGTTGCCCCTGCCCCGCCCCCGAGCGCGCCCTGCCTCGCCGTCGTCGCCGGCCGCCCGTCCGCCGCCCCCGAGCAACCCCTGCGCCGCCGAGCCCGTCCGCCGCCCCCGAGCACCCTCTGCGCCTCGCCGTCATCGCCGTTGCCCCTGCCCCGCCCCCGAGTGTGCCCTACCTCGCCGTCGTCGTCGGCCGCACGTCCACCGCCCCCGAGCACCCCCTGCGCCCCCGAGCCCGTCCGCGGCCCCCGAGCGCGCCCCGCCGTCTCCCTCGCCGACCCCGAGCCCGTCCTCGTCGTCGTCGCGCCCGACGCCGGCCGCCCGCGTCTCCTCCCCGATCCCTCCGGGAGAGGTAGCTACCGCCCCATCCTCCCCCCTTCCTTCCTTCCCTGCTCCTTAATTTGCAAAATATTGATATGATGTAGATGTATGTATGTATGTATGTATGTATGTATGTATGTATGAGTTGGGGAGAAAGTTTATAATTTTTGTTCATATATACTGTAGATGTATGTATGATGAATTTTGATATTTTTTTGTTCATATATAATGTAGATGTCTATGTATGTATGGAATGATATCGACGGATGTATGTATTTAGAACGTCCGTAGAAAATATGACGAATCTGATATGACCAATGTCCCCCTCCGGTTCACTCGGGAACACTAACTCTCTCGGAGAAAAAAATGTTATCAAGGAAAAAAATGTTATCGGGGTCGAGGGTCATCGAACATGAGAGGAAGAAGAGGATAAAAAAGAAGAGGAAGAAGAAAAAAATGAGGAGAAGAAAGAATAGAGGAGATTCCTCTATTCTTTCTTCTCCTCTTTTTTTTCTTCTTCCTCTTTTTTTATCGGGAACTAGGGTCGTCGAGGGTCGCCGAGGGGTTGAGGGTCCAGAGGGGGTCGACGGTCGCCTAGGGGTCGAGGGTCGAGAGGGGGTCTAGGGTCACTGAGAGGGGAGAGGAAGACGAGGAGAAATAAATAAGAAGAAGTAAAAAGAAGAAAAAGAAGAGGAGAAGAAGAAAGGAATAGAGGAGAAGAGGAGAAAAACAGAATATATATTCTATTTTCTCTTTTCTCCTCTATTCATTTCATCTTCTCCTCTTTTTTTTCTTCTTTTTTTTCTTCGACACATGGGGGGGGGGTCGAGAACGTCGGACATTCATGAGAGAGGCGAGGAAGAAGGGGAAGAAGAGGGAGAAGAAGAGGAGAGGAAGAAGAGGAAGTCTTCTCCTCTATTCTTTCTTCTCCTCTTTTTTTTACTTCTCCTATATATTAGTGGCGTCGAGGCCACTAATTAATATTAGTTCTACGTTTGCCACTAATATATCCATCAGTCATGTTTGAATAACAATTGCCATGATGTCATTATTTGTAGAAACTATGGACTCCGCCCGAGACGAAGTACAAGAAGAGTTGTTGGGGGACATAATCGCACGAGGAAGTGATGTCGTCGTCTCGTTGTTTCTCAACGACACCGATGGTATGGAAGCAGCTGGCTATGATTATGATGGCTCCGGTGACCTAATGCCGGTGCAAGAAGGAGACCGTGAGGACAGCTCCGGTGACCCAATGCCGGTGCAAGAAGGAGACCGTGATGACGTCTCCGGTGACCGAACCGAGTCCGGCCAGGTATATATATTAGTTAAGCTTCTGCTGACTAGCTAATTGATGCATTCATTGTTTTGGTATGTACACATATTAATTAAGTCTTTGTTCTTTTTTCTAGCCCTCCGGATCGAGCACAACATCGGTAAAGAGACGAGGCCCGAAGAAAAAGTTGAGCTCGGATGAAAAGTTTGAGATCATAGCAATCGCGCCCGACAGCCAACCGATTGAACCCCTCCAGACAAAGAGCGCATTTGTTTCTCAGTGCGGGGTTTTGGTTAGGGACAAGACCCCGATCAGCATCCAGCAATGGTTAAAGCTGGCTACAGAAGACCCTGAGGTGTCTTATGTCAATGATATGCAGAAAAATGATCTTTGGACTGAGCTAAAGTCAAATTTCACCCTACCGCCAGAGGATGATGCAGAGAAGCCAGTTAAAGAGAAATTAATCAAGTCTTTTGCCCTTAAGAGGATGGCAGAACTATTCAGGAGGTGGAAGAAAGAGCTGAATAAGTTTGTCGAAAATAAAGAGACACCAGAATTCAAGGGCAGATATGAGAAGATCAAAGATCATTGGCCCGCATTTGTGGCCCACAAGACATCGGAAAAGAGTAAGAAGATGTCGGTGACAAACAAGAAAAATGCTGCGAAGAAGAAGCATCACCATCGCACGGGGTCAGGTGGCTACCTCGTAGCCCGGCCTAAGTGGGCCAAGACTGAGAATGATCTTGTTGATAAAGGGATCGAACTAGAGACAATTAACTGGCCAGACCGTTGCCGGACTTGGTTCTTCGGGGCTGGCGGAACCTTGGACCCTATAACAGGGAAGTGCATTTGGACGAACAATCAAATGGACATACCAGTCAGGAAGCTTCAGCAGTATATCGAAGCAGCGCAGCAAGGGACGTTCTTTCCAGATAGAGAGAACGACGAGCTCACAATGGCCCTCGGGAATCCTAAGCACCCTGGACAGACACGAGGAACGCCAGGCTCCATTCTGTGGAAGGTTGGGTTTCCGGACACAGGCGGTTACAAATCCTAGGAGATGAGGAAAAAATTGCAGCAGACCCAAATGCAATAGAGGAACGAGAAGCAAATCGCAGCAAACGTACTGCCGAAGCTTCCCCCGAAGCTACCCCGCCATCTCAGTGGAGAAGCAGCGTGGCTTCCACCGAGCTGCTTCAGCCGGAGCATGCCTTGACAGCTCCTGCCAGCTATCCCGTGGATGCTATCACGGAGTCTCAAAATTGCCACCTTATGACGCAATGGATGAATTTGAAGGTCAAGGCGGCTGTTGGCTCTGTTTATCCTACTGAACCCGGCGCAACTTTTCACTGCCGGCCGATTCCAAAAGGATATGCTAGGGTGATGGTGGATGAAATAACGGAGGGATCTGAGGACCTCCAGCCTGACCACCCTACCGGTGAAGGGGAGACTAGGCTGGGGTCTGCTCTGAAGACTCCATGCCTATGGTGGAAGGAGCTCATCAACCTTCCGAACTGGACGCCTCCGCCTCCTCCTCCTCCTCCGGCAAGTCAGGGCACTCCGCCTCCTCCTCCGGCGAGTCAGGACACTCCGCCTCTTCCACCTCCTCCTCCTCCAGCGAGTGACGATCAGGGCACTCGACCGGCTCCTTCTCCGGTGCGTGGCGGCACTCCGCCTCCTTCTCCACCTGCGCCGACATGCCCGAGCAGCCAGCCTCCTCCTTCTCCGCCTCGTCAGCAAGGGTGGAAGAGACCTGTCGCCGCTCCGGCTGCTCCGGCGCGTCGTAGTCCTTCTCCTCCGCCTCGTAAGCAAGTAAAGAAGACAACCGCTCCGTCTGCTCTGCCGGCGTCTAGCAGTACATCCAGAGGCGGGAGGACATACAGATTCGGTCCTTCTCTGAAGACTCTAGAGAAGTTACCATACGAGAGGACCCTGGAGGAGAACGCCGAGATCGCGCGAGAAGAAGTGAGGAACTTCTTTGAAGGGGTGAAAGCAAAGAAACATCCACCTCCGGAGGAGAAGGTAGATCCGGTGAAAGCGAAGCGCACTCTGGCTGCCCTGACAAAACCACCCAAGTCTCCGCCGAAAGGAAACTATGAGCGCATTATTGGAAAGGAATTTGCCGAAGCGGAGCGGTCGGGAAGTACTGTCAGTGATCAAAGGCTGAAAGAACGACGAGCTGGGAAACAAATTGCCTAGCTCGGCGAACAAGCGAAGCAATCGTGCCCCCCGCTCAAGGTGCCTAGCGACAACGTCGCTAATGATCTGAGGATGGTGCCCGGTTATAGCAATCTTGGCGATTACCTGCCCGACGATGTACATTATGAACCCATGGAGGTGCAGATACAAAGATACGAGTACGGGAAGCCTCTCGTCAAAGATGAAAGATCTCTATCAACGATGATGCGAAGATTGCATGATTGGTACTTGAAAATCTGCAGAGTCTCTGGGGGGAGGAGTACTTTGTATGTGAAAGTTAAAAAGGAGCATGACCTCGTTGGAATTGAACTGTTGCCTGTTCCATTTGAGGAGTTCTTTCAGTTTTTCAATCAATTGGCCCTCGATAAAACATTGGTCACCTGCTACTGTCTGTAAGTAGTACTACTTCTGTCATTAAGTCTCTCTATATAGCTCAGCTCTTTCATTGCATGTATTTATAATCATCCTCCCTATATTATGCAGATTGAAGATCGCCAAATTGAAGAAAAGACAAGTCGATGATATTGGGTTCATTAACACATATCTCATAGATGCAACTCAGGTTAAATTTAATGCCGCAGCTAACGAGGCCAACTTGCTATGATCATTGGTAATAAATGAAAACAAAGATATAATACTCTTTCCTTACAACTTCAAGTGAGTGTTACTGTCTTGTGCGTATTCGGTTTCCCTTATATATTAGTCCAAGTTATAGTAATGTAATTGCTGAGTTATGCATGCGTGTGCAGTTACCACTATATTCTCCTAGAGATTAAGCTTGAGCAAGGACTAGTAACCGTCTTAGACTCAAGACGAAAAGATCCCCACGACTATGCGGACATGACTCAAATGCTCGAGAAGTAAGTTAAATCGATCATTATCCACCATATCAGCAACTTTGTTCATTTCCTGATATATCAAGTAATTGTTTTCTTTGTCTGGCAGGGTTTGGAAAAAATTCTCCAAAAAAGCTCCAGGACTCCCGAAGAAGCTGCAATTTAGACACCCGAAAGTAAGTACTATAGTAGCATGTTCCGCGCATCTCCTATTGATTTGGCATTCTAGCTTATCAGTTTGATTGACCTCTATTTCTTGTAAAGTGGTTGTGGCAGGAACAAGGGAATGATTTCTGTGGATACTACGTTTGCGAGTCCATCCGCCACACGACCTGTGAGTGGGGCTACACTGACGAACAATATGAAGTACGTAAATAACAACATTCACAAATTTATTTTATTACCATCATTTGTGTCGAGTTTCATTCATTCGTATATATATGTATTGACCCCCTTCTTCAAATTAGATGTTTCGGAAGCGGGATGAACTCCTAGCACCAGCTCGCATGCGAGCAATTCAAGAGGAATTGGCGGCATTCTTTCTTGACCATGTGATCGCTTAAGACGGAGAATACTATGTGGACCATGAGTCCGTATGATTATATTTGTAAGAGATAATTATTGTATATATGTAGCCGGTAGTGTCGGATAGATATACGAGAACTTGTTGTTCGACCAATCTCTCAGAGAAGGAGAGGTGGTCGATATCACTTCTCTCTGTATGCATATATGTTCATGACGATCTTCTATTTCCTTCATTTGCTTACTAGCTAGCTAGCGTGTCTAGTCCTCTCTATACGTATGTATAGTACGTAACGTCGACCAAGCACGGACATAAGAGAGGACACTTCTCTCTATTAATTATAGCTAGCTAACACAATATATGAATCACCTAAATTAAGCCCCCAAAACCCCCAAACCCCCCCCTTTAAAAAAACAAAAAACCCAGCCACAGAAATGCTGACGCGTGGATGCCTATTGGTCCCGGTTGGTGCCACCAACCGGGACCAAAGGGTCTCCTGCCTGGGCTCCGCACATAGGCCACGTGGAGGCCCATCAGTCCCGGTTCTGGATTGAACCGGGACTAAAGGTACAGGGCATTAGTACCGACCCTTTAGTCCCGGTTCAGGAACCGGGACAAAAGGCCCTTACGAACCGGGACAACAGGCCCTTTTTCTACCAGTGTATACATGTTCTATGCAATTTTACCTGAGAGAGAGCAGCAGGAGTGATTAATTAGCTAGTTCATGCTCTTAGTACTTGTCCTCTCATGTCCGTGTTCTTCATCCTGAAATTAATCTCAAAGAGTGATTTGCTTTTGTGGTGTTATGAACGCTTATAATATCATTACCATGTTGAAATTAGCTAGGATCCACGCATCTAGTCAAATTAATCACCTAATGATTTAACAACTCATTATAATGTAAAACAATCACTAAATTAAATTGAAAACACAAAATTAAAGTAAAAATAAAAATAAAACCAAAACATTTAGTACCGGTTGGTGTTACCAACCGGTACTAATGTCCTATGCGCCCACGGAGCTGGCTCGTGCCACGTGGTTGCCTTTTAGCACCGGTTCGTGCTGAACCGGTACTAAAGGGGGGGGCCTTTAGTGCCTACAATTTAGTGCCGGTTACCGAACCGGCACTAAAGGGCCTTACGAACCGGTGCTATTGCCCGGTTCTGCACTAGTGGTAGAGTATTCAACCCAAATTTATTGATTTGACGCAAGGGAAGCCAAAGAATATTCTCAAGTATTAGCAGCTGAGTTGTCAATTCAACCACACCTGGAAACTTAATATCTGCAGCAAAGTGTTTAGTAGCAAAGTAATATGATAGTAGTGGTAACGGTGGCCAAAGTAACGGTAGCAAATGTAATATTTTTGGGTTTTATAGTGATTGTAACAGTAGCAACGGAAAATTAAATAAGCGAAGAAAAATATAGGAAAAGCTCATAGGATTCGATCAGCGATGGAGAATTATGCCGGATGCAATCGATCATGTAACATTCATAACCTAGGGTGACACAGAACTAGCTCCAGTTCATCAATGTAATGTAGGCATGTATTCCGAATATAGTCATACGTGCTTATGGAAAAGAACTTGCATGACATCTTTTGTCCTACGCTCCCGTGGCAGCGGGGTCCTATTGAAAACTAAGGGATATTAAGGCCTCCTTTTAATAGAGTACCGGACCTAAGCATTAACACATAGTGAATAAATGAACTCCTCAAACTACGGTCATCACCGGTAAGTATCTCGATTATTGTCACTTCGGTGACTATAGACTGATGACCCACAAGTATAGGGGATCTATCATAGTCTTTTCGATAAGTAAGAGTGTCGAACCAAACGAGGAGCAGAAGGAAATGATAAGCGGTTTCCAACAAGGTATTCTCTTCAAGTACTAAAATAAGTGGTAACAGATAGTTTTGTGATAGGATAATTTGTAACGAGCCACAAGTAACAAAAGTAAATAAAGTGCAGCAAGGTGGCCCAATCCTTTTGTAGCAAAGGAAAAGCCTGGACAAACTCTTATATGATGTAAAGCTCTCCCGAGGACACATGGGAATATCGTCAGGCAAGTTTTCATCATGTTCATATGATTCGCGTTCGGTAGTTTGATAATTTGGTATGTGGGTGGACCGGTGCTTGGGTGCTGTCCTTACTTGGACAAACATCCCACTTATGATTAACCTCTATTGCAAGCATCCGCAAATACAACAAAAGTATTAAGGTAAACCTAACCATAGCATGAAACATATGGATCCAAATCAGCCCCTTATGAAGCAATGCATAAACTAGGGTATAAGCTTCTGTCACTCTAGCAAACCATCATCTACTTATTACTTCCCAATGCCTTCCTCTAGGCCCAAATAATGGTGAAGTGTCATGTAGTCGACGTTCACATAACACTACTAGAGGAGAGACAACATACATCTCATCAAAATATCGAACGAATACCAAATTCACATGACTACTAATAGCAAGACTTCTCCCATGTCCTCAGGAACAAAAGTAACTACTCACAAAGCATAAACATGTTCATAATCAGAAGGGGATTAATATGCATATAGGATCTGAATATATGATCTTCCACCAATTAAACCAACTAGCATCAACTACAAGGAGTAATTAACACTACTAGCAACCTACTAGCACCAATCCCGGACTTGGAGACAAGAATTGGATACAAGAGATGAACTAGGGTTTTGAGATGAGATGGTGCTGAAGAAGATGTTGATGGAGATTGCCCTCTCCCAATGAGAGGAGCGTTGGTGATGACGATGGCGATGATTTTCCCCTCTGGGAGGGAAGTTTCCCTGACAGAACAGCTCCGCCAGAGCCCTAGATTGGTTCCGCCAAGGTTCCGCCTCGTGGCGGCGGAGTTTCGTCCAAGAAGATGTCTTATGATTTTTTTTCCATCGAAAGACTCCATATAGCAGAAGATGGCCACCGGAGGGCCACCAGGGGGCCCATGAGGTAGGGGGGCGCGCCCAGGGGGTAGGGCATGCCCCCACCCTTGTGGGTAGGGTGTGGCCCCCCTGGTGAGTTTCTTCCGCTGAGTATTTTTTATATATTTGGAAAACATCTTCCGTGAAGTTTTAGGACTTTTGGAGCTGTGCAGAATAGGTCTCTAATATTTGCTCCTTTTCCAGCCCAGAATCCCAGCTGCCGGTATTCTCCCTCTTTATGTAAACCTTGTAAAATAAGAGAGAATAGGCATAAGTATTGTGACATAATGTGTAATAACAGCCCATAATGCAATAAATATTGATATAAAAGCATGATGCAAAATGGACATATCAACTCCCCCAAGCTTAGACCTCGCTTGTCCTCAAGCGAAAAGCCGAAATCGAAAAATATGTCCACATGTTTAGGGATAGAGGTGCCGATAAAAAAAATACCGACATGAGGGCATCATGATCATTCTTAGAACAGCAACTTACAGAATTCTTTGTCATATAATATCTAATGCTAGATTAATAATTCAATCACAATATCAAGTATGAATCGTAAACTTCATTGAAAACTAACAAACTACAATCTCGGTCATTGAAGCAATTGCAATTTATCATAACATAGGAAAGAGTCAATGTATAAGAGCTTTTCAGCAAGCCCACATACTCAACTATCATATAATCTTTGCTGACACTCACGCAATACTTATGGGTATGGAGTTTTAATCGGACACAGAGAAAGATAGGGGCTTATAGTTTTGCCTCCCAATGTTTTACCTCAAGGGTAATGTCAACAATAATAGTTCATGAAAACTCACGTCCAATTAGCCATATATACCAGGATCTTTCCAACATATTGTGCTTGCTAAAGGATAAAATGTAAAAATGAAGGGTGAAGATCACCATGACTCTTATGCAATGTAGGAGATAAAAGTAAAAGATAGGCCCTTCGCAGAGGGAAGCAGAGGTTGTCATGTGCTTTTATGGGTTGGATGCACAAAATCTTAATGCGAAAGAACATCACTTTATATTGCCACTTGTGATATGGACCTTTATTATACATTCTGTCAGTTTTATTACTTCCATATCACACGCTCGTATAAAGCATATGTCCTCCACACCAATCAATCATACATATTTAGAGAGCAATTTTTATTGCTTGCACCGATGACAACTTACTTGATGGATCTTACACCCCATAGGTAGATATGGTGGACTCTTATGGCAAGACTGGTTTAAGGGTGTTTGGAAGCACAAGTAGTATCTCTACTTGGTGCAATGAATTTGGCTAGCATGAGGGGGAAAGGCAATATCATCATGTTGGAAGATCCAAGACAATATAATTTATCTTAGATGTAAGAAAACATAACCCATTACGTTGTCTTCCTTGTCCAATGTCAACTCTTTAGCATGTCATATTTTAATGAGTGCTCACAATCATAAAAGATGTCCAATATAGTATATTTATATGTGAAGACCTCACTTTCGTTATTACTTCCTATTAATTGCAACGATAACCAAAACTGTGTTTGTCAACCCTCAATAACTTTTATTCATCATACTCTTTCTATGTGAGCTCATTACTCTCCATAAGACTCATATGATCTCTTTGTTTCTTTTTATTTCTTTATCTTTTCTTTTATTCCTTTAGGGTCATGGCAAAATAATCAAGCCCTTGACTCAACAGTAATCTTTATTACATAGCTCACGGACTCGATTACATAGAAGGATAATAAAGAAAAACTCACGACTAGATCATACTAAGAACTTTTATTCTACTAGATCAGGATATTACCAAAAGGATTGAACTAAGAAAAAACGGTAAAGATTGAGTGATGATGATACGATACCGGGGCACTCCCCCAAGCTTGGCAGTTGCCAAGTGGAGTGCCCATACCCATGTGATTATGTCTCCTTTGTTGGTGAAGACGGTGGGGTTGTTGATGATGGATATTCGCACATCGAGCGTAGGAGGTCTTCTAACTTGTGGATAATGCCCTTGAGTGGGATGATATGCTCCTTCAACAAAATATTTTCGCGTGTGAGATACTTATTTTGTATACGAGCCAACTCCATCACTTGAAAGCTTCGATTTCTGTTGGGGGTAAGAAGATTGTGATCCAGTTGAAGGATGTCTTCTGTTGCTGGAACTTGGTCCTCCATGGCCTTCTTGATCCCTTCATCCTTGTTGATCTCCATAGGTTCTTCTCTCTTCAGCTCTATCTTCATTAGCCAAGCATCATTGCCCTCATGGTTGGAGGAGGAGGGAGACGACATAGTGCCTGGCCTTGACAACCCTGACAGAAAACAACTCGAAACAAAGACATGAGATTTTTGCGTGATACGGGAGTCAAAACCCCAGGGAGATTATATAATGAATTTTTACCGACCAAAATATGTGTCGTGTACGAAAACGGAGTCCGGAGAGCACACGAGGTGCCCACGAGGTAGGGGGCGCGCCTAGTAGGGTAGGGGCGCCCTCCACCCTCGTGGAGCCCTCGTGTCCTTCCCGGACTGCTGCTTATTTTTCTAAATATTTCAAAACGGAGAAATATTGTCTTAAAAACTGTTTTGGAGTAGGTTTACTTACCATACCACAAAGCTATTCCTTTTTGGAGTCTGAAACGTTCCGAAAAGTGTCCCTTATGCATTCTTCTGGGGTTACGGTTTCAATAACATAGGTTTCAACATTTATGGGATTACCTGAGATATAGTGTTTGATTCTTTGACCGTTCTCCACCTTGGAATTTGTGCCTTCGAAGTTGTTGATTTTTATGGCACCAGAATGGTAGACCTCCTTGATAACGTAAGGACCTTCCCATTTAGAGAGGAGTTTTCCTGCAAAAAATCTTAAATGAGAGTTGTATAACAATACATAGTCACCTACATTAAACTCACGCTTTTGTATCCTTTTGTCATGCCATGTTTTAACATTTTGTTTAAACAACTTGGCATTTTCGTAGGCTTGGGTTCTCCATTCATCAAGTAAGCTAATATCAAATAACCTCTTCTCATCGGCAAGTTTAAAATCAGAATTAAGTTCTTTAATAGCCCAATAAGCCTTGTGTTCTAGTTCGAGAGGCAAGTGACATGCTTTTCCATAGACCATTTTATACGGAGACATACCCATAGGATTTTTATATGCAGTTCTATAGGCCCATAATGCATCATCAAGTTTCTTGGACCAATTCTTTCTAGGCCTATTAATAGTCTTTTGCAAAATTAATTTGAGCTCTCTATTACTCAATTCTACTTGACCACTAGACTGCGGGTGATAAGGAGATGCAATTCTATGATTAACATCATAATTAGCAAGCATTTTACGAAAAGCACCATGAATAAAATGTGAACCACCATCAGTCATTAAATATCTAGGGACTCCAAATCTTGGAAAAATAACTTCTTTAAGCATTTTAATAGAGGTGTTATGATCAGCACTACTAGTTGGAATAGCTTCTACCCACTTATTAACGTAATCAACAACAACTAAAATATGTGTATAACCATTAGAGGAAGGAAAAGGTCCCATATAGTCAAAGCCCCAAACATCAAATGGTTCAATAACAAGTCAATAATTCATAGGCATTTCTTGACGTCTAATAATATTACCAATTCTTTGACATTCATCACAAGATAAGACAAACTTACGGGCATCCTTGAAGAGAGTAGGCCAATAAAAACTAGATTGCAGTACCTTATGTGCAGTTCTATCTCCAGCATGGTGTCCTCCATAAGCTTCGGAGTGACACTTGCGTAGGATCTTTTCCTGTTCATGCTCAGGTACACAACGTCTAATAACACCATCTAGTCCTTCTTTATAAAGATGTGGGTCATCCCAAAAGTAATGCCTCAAATCATAGAAGAACTTTTTCTTTTGCTGGTATGTGAAACTAGGTGGTATAAACTTAGCAACAATGTAACTAGCATAATCAGCATACCATGGAGCAGTATGAGAAGCATTTATGACATTTAATTGCTCATCAGGAAACTATCATCAATAGGTAGTGGGTCATCAAGCACATTTTCTAACCTAGACAAGTTGTCTGCAACGGGGTTCTCAGCTCCTTTTCTATCAACAATATTCAAATCAAATTCTTGTAGCAAGAGAACCCATCTAATAAGTCTAGGTTTAGCATCTTTCTTTTCCATAAGATATTTAATAGCAGCATGATCAGTGTGAATAGTTACTTTAGAATCAACAATATAAGGTCTAAACTTGTCACAAGCAAATACAACTGCTAAGAATTCTTTTTCAGTGGTAGCATAATTTCTTTGAGCATTGTCTAGAGTTTTACTAGCATATTGAATAACACTTAGTTTCTTATCAACTCTTTGTCCTAGAACAGCACCTACAGCATAATCACTAGCATCACACATAATTTCAAAGGGTAAATTCCAATCAGGTGGCTGAACAATAGGTGCAGAGATCAATGCTTTCTTAAGTATTTCAAATGCTTCTACACAATCATCATCAAAAACAAATGGTATATCTTTTTTTAATAAATTAGTCAGAGGCCGAGAGATTTTTGAGAAGTCCTTAATGAACCTCCTATAAAATCTGGCATGACAAAGGAAACTTCTTATACCTTTGATGTCCTTGGGACATGGCATCTTTTCAATAGCATTAACCGTGGCTTTATCAACTTCAATACCTCTTTCAGAAACTTTATGCCCCAAGACAATACCTTCATTAACCATAAGGTGGCACTTTTCCCAATTCAAGACAAGATTAGTTTCTTCACATCTCTGCAAAACTCGATCAAGGTTGCTCAAGCAGTCATCAAAAGAAGATCCATATACGGAAAAGTTGTCCATGAAAACCTCACAAATCTTTTCACAGAAGTCAAAGAATACAGCCATCATGCATCTTTGAAAGGTAGCAGGTGCATTACATAAACCAAAAGGCATACGTCTATAAGTAAAAGTACCAAAAGGGCATGTAAAAGTAGTCTTTGATTGATCTTTGGCTGACACAGGTATTTGAGAGAAACCAGAATAACCATCTAGAAAGCAAAAATGTGTATGTTTGGATAATCTTTCTAGCATTTGATCGATAAAAGGTAAGGGGTAATGATCCTTTTTAGTAGCCTTATTTAATTTGCGAAAATCAATTACCATCCTGTAACCTGTAATAATTCTTTGAGGAATCAATTCATCTTTATCATTAGGAACAACAGTAATACCTCCCTTCTTAGGGACACAATGGACAGGGCTTACCCATTGACTATCAGCAACGGGATAAATTATACCTGCCTCAAGGAGCTTTAGTATCTCCTTTCTTACCACTTCTTTCATTTTAGGATTCAGTAGGCGTTGATGATCACAAATTGGTAGCATCTTCTTCCAAATTAATTTTATGTTGACATAGAGTGGGACTAATGCCCTTAAGATCATCAAGAGTATACCCAATAGTAGCACGGTGCTTCTTCAGAGTTTTCAATAATCTCTCTTCTTCATGCTCTGAAAGGTTAGCACTAATAATAACATGATATATCTTTTTCTCATCAAGATAAGCATATTTAAGAGTATCAGGTAACGGTTTAAGCTCAAACACGGGATCACCCTTGGGTGGAGGAGGATCACTAGGATTTCAATAGGTAAATTATTTTTCAGAATAGGTTCCTGTTTAAAGAATACTTCATCTAATTCCCTTATTTAATTCACAAACATATCGTTTTCATGGTCTAGCAAATATTGTTCTAAAGGATCACTAGGAGGTACGGCAATACAAGAAAGACCAATAATTTCACCCTTACTAGGTAATTCTTCTTCATGGTGTTGTCTACTAAATTTAGAAAAATTAAATTCATGAGTCATATCATCTAAACCGATAGTAACAACATCTCTTTTGCAATCTATGGTAGTGTTAACAGTGTTTAAGAAGGGTCTACCAAATATAATGGGACAAAAGCTATCTTGTGGGGAAGCAAGAACAAGAAAATCAGCAGGATATTTAGTTTTCCCACACAAGACTTCAACATCTCTAACAATTCCCATTGGTGAAATAGTATCCCTATTGGAAAGTTAATTGTGACATCAATATCGTCCATCTCAGCAGGTGCAATATCATGCATAACTTCTTTGTATAAGGAATAAGTGATACGTCTCCAACGTATCTACTTTTCCAAACACTTTTGCCCTTTTTTTGGACTCTAACTTGCATGATTTGAATGGAACTAACCCAGACTAACGCTGTTTTCAGCAGAACTGCCATGGTGTTATTTATGTGCAGGATCAAACGTTCTCAGAATGACCTGAAACATCATGGAGATACTTTTCAGAAAATAAGGAAAATAGCTGCCAAAGATGAAGGCCAGGGGGCCCACCGTCTTGCCAGGAGGGTGGGGGGGCGCCTGCCCCCCTAGGGCGTGCCCCCCTACCTCGTGGCCCCCCTGTTGCGTCTTCGACTCCAACTGCACCTCCATATATTGAGTTTCGATGAGGAAAAAATCAAAGAGAAGAAATCATCAAGTTTTACGATACGGAGCCGCCGCCAAGCCCTAAGACCTCTCGGGAGGGCTGATCTGGAGTCCGTTCGGGGCTCCGGAGAGGGGAATCCATCGCCATCTTCATCATAAACCATCCTCCATCACCAATTTCATGATACTCACCGCCGTGCGTGAGTAATTCCATTGTAGGCTTGCTGGACGCTGATGGGTTGGATGGGATCTATCATGTAATCAGTTAGTTTTGTTAGGGTTTGATCCCTAGTGTCCACTATGTTCTGAGATTGATGTTGCTATGACTTTGCTATGCTTAATGCTTGTCACTAAGGCCCTAGTGCCATGATTTCAGATCTGAACATATTATGTTTTCATCAATATATGAGTGTTCTTGATCCTATCTTGCAAGTCAATAGTCACCTATTATGTGTTATGATCTGTTAACCCCGAAGTGACAATAATAGGGATAATTACCAGTGATGACCATAGTTTGAGGAGTTCATGTATTCACTATGTGTTAATGCTTTGTTCCGGTTCTCTATTAAAAGGAGGCCTTAATATCCCTTAGTTTCCGTAAGGACCCCGCTGCCACGGGAGGGTAGGACAAAAGATGTCATGCAAGTTCTTTTCCATAAGCACGTATGACTATATTCGAAATACATGCCTACATTACATTGATGAACGGAGCTAGTTCTGTGTCACCCTAGGTTATGAGTGTTACATGATGAACCGCATCCGGCATAATTCTCCATCACCGATCCATTTCCTACAAGCTTTCCATATATTGTTCTTCGCTTATTTACTTTTCTGTTGCTATTGCTATCATCACTGCAAAATACCAAAAACATTGCTTTTACTATCGTTACCTTTTGCTACCGTTATAACTACTATCAAATTACTTTGCTACTAAGCACTTTGTTGCAGATATTAAGTTTCAGGTGTGGTTGAATTGACAACTCAGCTGCTAATACTTGAGAATCTTCTTTGGCTCCCCTTGTGTCGAATCAATAAATTTTGGTTGAATATTCTACCCTCGAAAACTGTTGCGATCCCCTATACTTGTGGGTTATCAAGACTATTTTATGGCGCCGTTGCCGGGGACCATAGCTCTATTCTTTGAGTTACTTGGGATATATATCTGCTTATCATTATGAGGAAGTTGAGAGATCCAAAATCCAAGATCTATCCCTCAACTACGAGGGGAGGTAAGGAACTGCCATCTGGCTCTGCACTTGATTCACCTTCTGTTTTGAGTAAGCTTGCGACACCTACACCTGCTTCTACTATTCGTTCTGATATGTCGCATGTTATTGATGATGCCACTTCTGCTATGCATGATACTTATGATGAAACTACCTCTATGCCTGATACTACTATGCCACTTAGTGATTTTCTTGATGAACAACTTGCTAGGGCTAGAGAAATTGAAAATATTGAATCTGATGATACTGATGAAAGTGATGATGAAGAACCACTTGCTATTCCTAAGGGTTATGTATTTGATCAAGATGCTTCTTTAGCCATTTTAGCTTGCAGAAATAGAACTGAACATAAAAAAATATTAGCTAAATGGAGTAAGAAATCCCTAAATGATAGAATGAAACCTGACCCTGCTTTTGCTACTTCACCTATCTTTGTTACTGATAAGGATTATGAATTCTCTGTTGGTCCTGATATAATTACTTTGTTTGAATCTGATCCTTTTCATGGTTATGAATCTGAAACTGTTGTGGCACATCTTACTAAATTGAGTGATATAGCTACCCTGTTTACTAAAGATGAGAGAACTCGTTACTTTTATATCCTTAAAATATTTCCGTTCTCATTAAATGGTGATGCTAAGATATGGTTTAATTCTCTTGATCCTGGTTGTGTGCATACTCCCCAGGATATGATTTATTACTTCTCTGCTAAATATTTCCCTGCTCATAAGAAACAAGCTGCTTTAAGGGATATATATATAATTTTGTGCAAATTGAAGAACAGAGTCTCCCACAAGCTTGGGGAGGCTTCTCCAATTACTTAATGCTTTGCTGATCATCCTCTTAAGAAAACTGAAATACTTGATATCTTTTATAATGGACTAACTGATACCTCTAGAGATTACGTGGATAGTTGTGCTGGTTCTATTTTGAGGGAAAGAACACTAGATGAAGCTGAAATTCTATTGAATAATATGTTGACAAATGAAAATAATTGGACACCTCTGGAGCCAATTCCTGAGCCTATTCCTAAACCAACTCCGAAGAAGAGGGGTATTCTATTTCTCAGTCCTGAAGATATGCAAGAGCCAAAGAAATCTATGAAAGAAAAGGGTATTAAAGCTGAAGATGTTAAGAATTTACCTCCTATTGAAGAAATACATGGTCTTAATTTACCGCCTGTTGAAGAAACATACAATCTTAATCCTTCACCTATCAAAGAAACTCATGGTCTTGATAACCCGACACAGGTAGTAAAGGTAAATTCTCTCTATAGATATGATAAAGCTATAATCCCATTCACTAAAATTGCTAGCCCATGCTTAGATGAGTTTGATAAATTTATGGCTAAGAAATAAGATATTAATGCTTATTTTGGTAGACAATTGAAATACAATTCAAATATGCTTGGACACTTGGGTGATTATATGGCTAATGTTAAAGGTGAACTTAAACTTATTAGTAAACATGCTTCTATGGTTACCACTCAAGTAGAACAAGTACTTAAAGCTCAAAATGATTTGCTCAATGAATTGAATAGTAAAGATAATGATTATGCTGTTAGAGTGGCTACTAGAACTGGTTGAATGACTCAGGAACCTTTGTATCCTGAAGGCCACCTGAGGGAGTCCTGGATTAGGGGGTGTCCGGATGGCCGGACTATACCTTCAGCTGGACTCCTGGACTATGAAGATACAAGATTGAAGACTTCGTCCCGTGTCCGGAAGGGACTTTCCTTGGCATGGAAGGCAAGCTTGGCGATACGGATATGTAGATATCCTACCATTGTAACCGACTTTGTGTAACCCTAACCCTCTCCGGTGTCTATATAAACCAGAGGGTTTTAGTCCGTAGGACAACATATAGAACAACAATCATACCATAGGCTAGCTTCTAAGGTTTAGCCTCTCCGATCTCGTGGTAGATCTACTCTTGTACTACCCATATCATCATCAATATTAATCAAGCAGGACGTAGGGTTTTACCTCCATCAAGAGGGCCTGAACCTAGGTAAACTTCGTGTCCCTTGCCTCCTATTACCATCCGGCCTAGACGCACAGTTCGGGACCCCCTACCCGAGATCCGCCGGTTTTGACACCGACACCACCCTAAGAGAATTGAGCAAGATTCTCAGAGAAATAATTTAGATGCACCTAGTTCTTCTAAAAAGAAGAAAAAGGAAAATGATAGGACTTTGCATGCTTCTAGTGATCCTATTGTTGAAACACCTGAGAATCCAAAGGATATTTCTGATGCTGAAACACAATCTGGTAATGAACCTGAAACTAGTGACAATGTTAATAATAATGTCCATGATGATGCTCAACCTAGTAATGATAATGATATAGAAATTGAACCTGTTGTTGATCTTGATAATCCACAATCAAAGAATCAATGTTATGATAACCCATGCCTTTTCCTGCCAAACCATCCAAGAAAAAGGATGATGAGGATTTTGAGCGCTTTGCTGAAATGATTAGACCTATCTTTTTGCGTATGTGATTAACTGATATGCTCAAAACTAATCCTTATGCTAAGTACATGAAAGATATTATTACAAATAAAAGAAAGATACCGGAAGCTGAAATTTCCACCATGCTTGCTAATTATACTTTTAAGGGTGGAATACCAAAGAAACTTGGAGATCCAGGAGTACCCACGATACCATGCTCCATTAAAAGAAACTATGTTAAAACTGCTTTATGTGATCTTGGAGCTGGTGTTAGTGTTATGCCTCTCTCTTTATATCATAGACTTGATTTGAATAAGTTAACACTTACTGAAATATCTTTGCAAATGGCTGATAAATCAACTGCTATACCTGTCGGTATTTGTGAAGATGTGCCTATTGTAGTTGCAAATGTTACTATTTTAATGAACTTTGTTATTCTTGATATTCCCGAGGACGATAGTATGTCTATTATTCTTGGAAGACCCTTTTTGAATACTGCAGGGGCTGTTATTGATTGCACTAAAGGCAATGTCACTTTTCATGTTATTGGCAATGAGCAAACGGTACACTATCCGAGGAAACAACCTCAAGTTCATAGTATCAACTCCATTGGAAAAATTCCATCAATTATATTTGGAGGTTTTGAATTTCCTCTTCCTACTGTCAAGAAGAAATATGATATTCTTATTATTGGGGATGTGCATATCCCTGTTGAGGTAACATAGTGTTATTCGAAATTTCTCCGGTTCCATGTTATTCGGAATGAGTTCGTTAACAAGACTTGATCAACCTTGTTAGTGGATTCCTTTTGATGATCATGAGATGGATGAAACTAGAAGGCACAACCTTCTGTACCCCACTTTTACTTTCTGTTATTTATATTAAATAAAATAAAAATAAATATTTTTCTGTCTGTTATCTGATTATCCGTGCAATATAAAAATACCTCGAAAATAAAACTTCTCCAAATGCCCTGAAAATTAAATATGATTTTTTCTAGAATATTTGAGGATTTATGGAACAAAGAACACACCAGGGGGCCAACCACCTTGCCATGAGGGTGGAGGGCGCGCCCACCCCTCTAGGGCGCGCCCCCTGCCTCATGGGCACACGGTGGCCCTCCTCCACTTATTATTGCACCCACACACTTCATCTTCCTCCCCAAAACACGAATACCCGGCTCAAACCCGAGTCCAAGCTCGTTTTGCTGCCATTTTCGATCTCCTTGCTCAAAGCACTTCTCACAAAACTGCTTGGGGAGATTGTTCCTTGAAAATGATGAGGAGACTTTTGAGGGGCTCATCGAGCCAAAGCTCGAAGGAAAAGGCATCGAAGCCTAAGTATAATCTGCCTTGCACCACGGAGGCTCGGGCGTGTGAATGGCCTTCCAAGGATTTCTTAAGAGCAGCGGGATTTATGAAGATTTTCATGAGTTGGCTCAGACTGCAGGCCTTACCGCTTTCCTCCATGACCAATGCGATCAGTATCTCTTGCTCACAAATACCTTTGTGCAAAACTTTCATTTTCCTTCTAGGAACTCACCACCTACGGTGGAATTTCATTTGTATGATGAGCATAAGGAGATGTCACTTTATGATTTTTGTCGGATCTGTTTAGTCCCTTTTGAGGGCAAGACAGAAGAACCACATCGTGATGATGTGGAGGGATTTATTGACACTATCACTGTAGGTGAAACAAGGAAAAGGTTTCCGATGCACGAATCACTAGCATACATTTTCCTGTTTTACGCTATTTTGCATTATTTGCTAGTCGTTGCTTAATTGGTCGCGGAAACTGTGGGAACTTGAGTATCCCTGATATTATTATTTTGCACCACGGTTTATACGGTGATAACTCTTTTAGTATGGGCAGCATTATTGCCAAACGGTTAAGTCTGAACCGTACCAAGGGACCCATCTTTGGAGGCATCTATGCTACACGCCTAGCTGCACATTTTAACATACCTATTAGGCATGCTGAGAAGGAAGAAAAAGTGCTGCCTCGTGTTTATCTAGATTATTAAAGTATGGTGGCACATGATTTTATTGTTAAGAATAGGGAAGGAGAGCTTAAATATCAATTGTTCTTTAATAAACATCATCCTGAGACTATTACCTTGCCCACTCCTTCTTTGTTTGATTTGATTGTAGGCACGTACCTTGTTCCGTTGACGGCTATCCACGCCTACCGGAACCCTGCACCAAGCGAGGAGCCAGAGCCAGAACCACAATTTGATCCTTCACGACAGTCTAATTTCCAGTGGGATCCGGAGATGATTGTCAGCCAGTGGCAATCTGAGCCTTCTTCTTCCTCATCACAGTACGATCCCAACAACTATTATTATGGATATCCGCCAGGCCAACCATGGCCATAGACCAACTTAGGCCAAAAGCCTAAGCTTGGGGGAGTACGTATTTCCCACCGACATTACATTTATGTTCAAACACTCATTGCTAGATGTCGGTGCTCATACTTTTTCAGTGTGTCATCCATGCTAGTATAATTTCCTTTTTATGCTTTCTTCTTGTGTGTTCAATAAACCTTAAGAAAAACCAAAAAAATTAGTTGTAGCTTTTAATTAGTTTACTTTCCATGCTTGTAGTAGTAATTAAAAAGAAAAACCCAAAAAGATTTCTTGTTCTTCTTTTGCTTGTTGGGAGCTTTCCCGTGTAAATAGTTTTATTTCTTTCATTTGGGGGTCGATACACTACTAGGAAAAGGCCTACTAATGGCGCACTACTGGTGCGCCATTAGTATCACCCCACTAGTATTTTTTACTAATGGTGCACCACTGGTGCGCCATTAGTATCTGGTGCACCATTAGTATACCAGATACTAATGGCGCACCAGTAGTGCGCCATTAGCATGCCTAGAGGTGCGCCATTACTATCTGACTTAGTAATGGCGCACTCTCAGGTCACTATGGCTTAATCTCGAGTCAATATGCTTAATCTCAAGTCAAATCACACTCTGTTGTCAAACTTCCCGAAAGGTCACCCATCCTCACACTACTCCAGCCCAAGCACGCTTAACTTCATAGTTCTATCCAACCCCAGCACCACCTCACTTCACAGGCACTTGTTGATATATCTATCATATCAACCCTATTAAACCTTGCTGATGTCTAGGACTTTGTTCATGTTCATGAGTATGATGAAATTTTGAAAAAATATTTCAAACTTCCCGATCATATTACGTATCATATTTTGAAAAATAATTCAATTTTTTTTCAAAACCAAATTTTTTCTGTTACTAGCGGCGCACCTAGCATACGGTGCGCCACTAGTAGGTTTGAAATTTTTGCCTCCGGATCTTAGAAGCCCCATATTTTTTTGTAACTTTTCGAGTAGATGATTTTTCATATAAAAAACATTTTCATCCGAGTTCGTACGCAAAAGTTATGCCCATTTTTACAAATTCTCGAGAGATTTTGCAAAAAAGTCGAAAATTCATGTTTGTAAATGTTGCTAACAACTAGGCCACATATCACATGGGAATCTTATTTTCTTTTATTTTTTTGACATTTCTATCATTTTCTTTTATTTTTTTGAAACTGAAAAGGCGGTCCACGGGGGGGGGGGGGGGGGGGGGGGGTGCATTCGGGCGAATGTTTGGGCCACACCACCCCCACGGTGTGCCATTAGTAGTTTTGAAAAAAATTTAAAATTTTTTTTACTAAATTTTTACTAATGGCGCACCGTGGGAGTGGTGAAAAAAAATTAATTTTTTTTACTAATGGCGCACCATGGGAGAGGTGCGCCATTACTAGTTCAACTAGTAATGGCGCACCACTCCCACGGTGCGCCATTAGTAGTTTTGAAAAAATTAAAAAAATTGTTACTAATGGCGCACCGTGGATGTGGTGCGCCATTAGTATTTGGACACTAATGGCGCACCAACACATGGTGCGCCATTAGTATATATACTAATGGCGCACCACATGTCTGGTGCGCCATTAGTGTCATTTCCATCTATAACCCTTTTCCTAGTAGTGATAGGAGAAGACCATAATTAAATTGTTGAAATGGCTCTTATATGCATTATTATTTATCTGACAAAAGAGCCCATATTACCTTGTCTTCTCATGTTTATTGAATGCCTGCAGATTCCAGCTTAGTCCAATGCACGTGCACTATTATTATTATTCACATCGTTTGGTCGTGCAAGTGAAAGGCAATTATGATGATATATGATGGACTGGCTGAGATGAGAAAAGCTGGTATGAACTCGACCTCTTTTGTTTTTGTAAATATGATTAGTTCATCGTTCCTGATTCAGCCTATTATGAATAAACATGTTTGCAATGACAACTAGAGATCATAGTTTCTTGTGGCATGCTTGATTAGCTATGAGTTATAATGGTTTACCTTGCATGCCAACATGCTATTAAAATGGTTATGATGTGGTATGATAGGGTGGTATCCTCCTCTGAATGATTTAAGTGACTTGACTTGGCACATGTTCACGCATGTAGTTGAAACAAAATCAACATAGCCTTCACAATATTTATGTTCATGGTGGATTATATCCTACTCATGCTTGCATTTAGTGTTGATTAATTTTAATGCATGTTCATGACTGTTGTCGCTCTCTAGCTGGTCGCTTCCCAGTCTTTTGCTAGCCTTCACTTGTACTAAGCGGCAATACTGCTTGTGCATCCAAACTCCTTAAACCTCAAAGTTATTCCACATGAGTTCACTATACCTACCTATATACGGTATATACCTGCCATTCCAAGTAAATTTGTATGTGCCAAACTCTAAACCTTCAAATTAATATCCTGTTTTCTATGCTCGAATAGCTCATGTATCAACTAGGGATGTCTATATCTTCCATGTTAGGCGGGTTATTCTCAAGAGGAGTGGACTCCGCTCCTCACTCACGAGATAAATGGCTGGTCACCGGGATGCCCAGTCTCATGCTTTATGCAAACTAAATCAAAATAATTGCAAACGAAACTCCCCATGGGACTCTTGTTAGTTGGAGGCACTCATTGTTTCGAGCAAGCCATGGATTGATGCTTGTGGTGGAAGGGGGAGCATAAACTTTACCATTCTGTTTGGGAACCACCTATAATGTGTGTAGCATGGAAGATATCGCCATCTCTTGGTTGTTATGTTGACAATGAAAGTATACCGCTCAAAATATTATTCACCTCTATTTCAAAACCGAGCTTTGGCACCTCTAGAAATCCCTGCTTCCCTCTGTGAAGGGCCTATCTATTTACTTTTATGCTGAGTCATCATCCTCTTATCAAAAAGCACTACTTGGAGAGCACCGCTGTCATTTGCATTCATTACTGTTAGTTTACATTGAGTATGACTTGACTGGGTCTCATTTACCATAAATTGCAATGTCTAGTCAGTCCTTGGTCTTTAAGGGTGCTCTACATTTATGTTTTGCGGTCTCAGAAAGGGCTAACGAGATACCATCTTGTTATATCATATTATGATTGTTTTGAGAAAGTGTTGTCATCCGAGTTTTATTATTATGGCTCACTAGTTGATATGCTATTGATATGAGTAAACTTGATACCTATGCGTTATTGCAAATGTGGTTAGTTATAATATTTGTTGAAAACTTGAATGTTGGCTTTACATATTTACAACAACAAGAGCAAATAGAGTTTGTACATGTTTTTCTTTATCACTTTCAGTTTGTCAACTGAATTTCTTGAGGACAAGCAAAGGTTTAAGCTTGGGGGAGTTGTGCGTCTCCAACGTATCTACTTTTCCAAACACTTTTGCCCTTGTTTTGAACTCTAACTTGCATGATTTGAATGGAACTAACCCGGACTGACGGTGTTTTCAGCAGAACTACCATGGTGTTATTTATGTGCAGGATCAAACGTTCTCGGAATGACCTGAAACTTCACAAAGAAAATAAGACAAAATACCTGCCAAAGATGAAGGCCAGGGGGCCCACCGTCTTGCCACGAGGGTGGGGGCTGCGCCCCCTACCTCGTGGGTCCCCTGTTGTGTCTCCGACTCCAACTCCACCTCCATATATTGAGTTTGGATAAGAAAAAAATTGGAGAGAAGAAATCATCGCGTTTTACGATACGGAGCCGCCGCCAAGCCCTAAGACCTCTAGGGAGGGCTGATCTGGAGTCTGTTCGGGGCTCCGGATAGGGGAATCCATCGCTATCGTCATCATCAACCATCCTCCATAACCAATTTCATGATGCTCACCACAGTGCGTGAGTAATTCCATCATAGGCGTGCTGGACGGTGATGGGTTGGATGGGATCTATCATGTAATCGAGTTAGTTTTGTTATGGTTTGATCCCTAGTGTCCACTATGTTCTGAGATTGATGTTGCTATGACTTTGCTATGCTTAATGCTTTTCACTAGGGCCCGAGTGCCGTGATTTCATATCTGAACCTATTATGTTTTCATCAATATATGAGTGTTCTTGATCCTATCTTGCAAGTCTATAGTCACCTATTATGTGTTATGATCCGTTAACCCCGAGGTGACAATAATCGGGATACTTACCGGTGATGACCGTAGTTTGAGGAGTTCATGTATTCACTATGTGTTAATGCTTTGTTCCAGTTCTCTATTAAAAGGAGGCCTTAATATCCCTTAGTTTCCGTAAGGACCCCGCTGCCACGGGAGGGTAGGACAAAAGATGTCATGCAAGTTCTTTTCCATAAGCATGTATGACTATATTCAGAATACATGACTACATTACATTGACGAACTGGAGCTAGTTCTATGTCACCCTAGGTTATGACTGTTACATGATGAACCGCATCCGGCATAATTCTCCATCACCGATCCATTGCCTACGAGCTTTCCTATATTGTTCTTCGCTTATTTACTTTTCTGTTGCTATTGCTATCATCACTCCAAAATACCAAAAACATTTCTTTTACTATCGTTACCTTTTGCTACCATTATCACTACTATCATATTACTTTGCTACTAAGCACTTTGCTGCAGATATTAAGTTTCAGGTGTGGTTGAATTGAAAACTTAGCTGCTAATACTTGATAATATTCTTTGGCTCCCCTTGTGTCGAATCAATAAATTTGGGTTGAATACTCTACCCTCGAAAACTGTTGCGATCCCCTATACTTGTGGGTTATCAATAAGGTATTGCACTAACACTGGCACCAATATCACATAAGCCGTGATAACAATGATCTCCTATTTTAACATAAATAACAGGCATGCGTACTACAGGT
This sequence comes from Triticum urartu, assembly GCF_056163025.1. NCBI lineage: Eukaryota > Viridiplantae > Streptophyta > Magnoliopsida > Poales > Poaceae > Triticum > Triticum urartu. The sequence goes on from NC_141877.1 coordinate 492,408,986, forward strand.
CTAGGTTTATCTTTCTCACGGGGTTTAGCAATTCTAGCAGTTTCATTACAGAAATAAATAACATGCCCATCAATATCATCAGACAAGAGATCTTTAACAATAGCAATATTAGGTTCAACTTTAACTTGCTCAGGAGGTGTATATATTTTAATATTGCTTTTACGAACCACAGTTGAAGCTTTAGCTTGATCCTTTATCCTAACAGGGAAAGGTGGTTTCTCAACATAAGAAGTAGGAACAGTAGGATCATTATAAGTAATAGTCTTTTCTTCAACTTTAATAGGTGTAGCTACTTTTACTTCTATGGGAGGATGCTATTCAAACCACTTCTCCTTCGGGAGATCAACATAAGTAGCAAAAGATTCATAGAAAGAAGCTACTACCTCAGAGTCCAGTCCATATATTTAGTGCTAAATTTACGAAAAATATCGGTATCCATAAAAGATTTAACACAATCAAAACTAGGTGTCATACCTGACTCCTTACCATTGTTGAGGTCCCAATCTTCAGAGTTGTGTTTAATTCTTTCCAATAAATCCCATTTGAATTCAATAGTCTTCATCATAAAAGAGCCAGCACAAGAAGTATCAAGCATGGTGCGATTGTTACCAGAAAGCCGAGCATAAAAATTTTGAATAATCATTTCTCTTGAGAGCTCAAGACTGGGGCATGAATATAACATTGATTTAAGCCTCCCCCAAGCTTGAGCGATTCTTTCTCCTTCGCGAGGCCAAAAATTATATATATAATTGCGATCATGATGAACAAGATGCATAGGATAAAGCTTCTGATGAAATTCCAATTTCAATCGTTTGTAATTCCAAGACCTCATATCATCACATAGCCTATACCATGTCAATGCATCTCCCCTCAAAGATAAGGGGAAGACTTTCTTCTTAACAACATCTCCGGGTACACCTGCAAGCTTAAATAATCCCCAAACTTGATCCACATATATCAAATGTTCATCAGGATGTTTTGGTCCATCTCCTAGAAAAGGATTAGCTAGCAGTTTTTCTATCATACCCAAAGGAACTTCAAAGCAAGCATTTTCATTTTCATATTCATTTTCAGTAGGTTCAGTAGGTTGAGGAGCAACTCTTTGCTCTACTGGTCGGGGTGAAGATACCCCAAACAAGCCCCTCAGAGGATTACCTTCCATGGTAACAGGTGACGGTAAATTTCAGCACACTATATAAATTTTTCCTTACCAAATTCCACCTACCAAAGGTGCTTCACTCCCCGGCAACGGCGCCAGAAAAGAGTCTTGATGACCCACAAGTATAGGGGATCTATCATAGTCCTTTCTATAAGTAAGAGTGTCGAACCCAACGAGGAGCAGAAGGAAATGAAAAGTGGTTTCCAGTAAGGTATTCTCTGCAAGTACTGAAATAAGTGGTAACAGATAGTTTTGTGATAGGATAATTTGTAACGAGCAACAAGTAACAAAAGTAAATAAAGTTCAGCAAGGTGGCCCAATCCTTTTGTAGCAAAGGACAAGCCTGGACAAACTCTTATATTATATAAAGCGCTCCCGAGGACACATGGGAATATCGTCAAGCTAGTTTTCATCACGTTCATATGATTCACGTTCGGTACTTTGATAATTTGGTATGCGGGTGGACCGGTGCTTGGGTGCTGTCCTTACTTGGACAAACATCCCACTTATGATTAACCTCTATTGCAAGCATCCGCAAATACAACAAAAGTATTAAGGTAAACCTAATCATAGCATGAAACATATGGATCCAAATCAGCCCCTTACGAAGCAACGCATAAACTAGGGTTTAAGCTTCTGTCACTCTAGCAACCCATCATCTACTTATTACTTCCCAATGCCTTCCTCTAGGCCCAAATAATGGTGAAGTCTCATGTAGTCTATGTTCACATAACACCACTATAGGAGAGACAACATACATCTCATCAAAATATCGAACGAATACCAAATTCACATGACTACTAATAGCAAGACTTCTCCCATGTCCTCAGGAACAAAAGTAACTACTCACAAAGCATAAACATGTTCATAATCAGAGGGGTATTAATATGCATATAGGATCTGAACATATGATCTTCCACCAATTAAACCAACTAGCATCAACTACAAGGAGTAATTAACACTACTAGCAACCTACTAGCACCAATCTCGGACTTGGAGACAAGAATTGGATACAAGAGATGAACTAGGGTTTTGAGATGAGATGGTGCTGATGAAGATGTTGATGGAGATTGCCCTCTCCCGATGAGAGGAGGGTTGGTGATGACGATGGCGATGATTTCCCCCTCCGGGAGGGAAGTTTCCCCGGCAGAACAGCACCGCCAGAGCCCTAGATTGATTCTGCCAAGGTTTCGCCTCGTGGCGGCGGAGTTTCGTTCGAGAAGATGGCTTATGATTTTTTTCCCATCGAAAGACTCCATATAGCAGAAGATGGCCATCAGGGGGTCCACGAGGTAGGGGTGCGCCCAGGGGGGTAGGGCGCGCCCCCCACCCTCGTGGGCATGGTGTGGCCCCCTGGTGAGTTTCTTCCATTGTGGAAAACATCTTCCGTGAAGTTTCAAGACTTTTGGAGCTGTGCAGAATAGGTCTCTAATATTTGCTCCTTTTCCAGCCCAGAATCCCAGCTGCCGGTATTCTCCCTCTTTATGTAAACCTTGTAAAATAAGAGAGAATAGGCATAAGTATTGTGACATAATGTGTAATAACAACCCATAATGCAATAAATATTGATATAAAAGCATGATGCAAAATGGACGTATCATAGACTTGCAAGATAGGATCAAGAACTCTCGTATATTGATGAAAACATAATAGGTTCAGCTCTGAAATCATGGCACTCGAACCCTAGTGACAAGCATTGAGCATAGCAAAGTCATAGCAACATCATCTCAGAACATAGTGGATACTAGGGATCAAACCCTAACAAAACTAACTCGATTACATGATCAATCTCATCCAACCCATCACTGACTAGCAAGCCTATGATGGAATTACTCACGCACGACGGTGAGCATCATGAAATTGGTGATGGAGGAAGGTTGATGATGACGATGGCGACGGATTACCCTCTCCGGAGCCACGAACGGACTCCAGATCAGCCCTCCTAAGAGTGTTTAGGTCTTGGCGGCGGCTCCGTATTGTAAAATGCGATGAATCCTTCTCTCTGATTTTTTTCTCCTCAAAAGTGAATATATGGAGTCAGGGTTGAGGTCAGTGGAGCATCAGGAGGCCCATGAGGCAGGAGGGCGCGCGCCCCACCCTCGTGGATAGGTGGTGGCCCCCTGACGTGGATCTTTGTTCCGGTATTTTTTATATATTCCCAAATAATTCTCCATTGATTTTCAGGTCATTCCGAGAACTTTTATTTCTGCACAAAAATAACACCATGGCAATTCTGCTGAAAACAACGTTAGTCCGGGTTAGTTCCATTCAAATCATGCAAGTTAGAGTCCAAAACAAGGGCAAATGTGTTTGGAAAAGTAGATACGACGGAGACGTATCAGACACCAACAAGGAGGTTGCCAGGTCTGCCGCCTGCTTGGCCCTAGCGGCCGCCGGCAAGCCAGGAGGCTCCGACAAGCAGTACTGCAAGATCCACCGCACCAAGGGCCATGACCTCCAGAACTGCCGACAAGTTGAGCTGCTTGCTGAAAAGCAGAAGGCTAAATATGAAAGGCGAGACAAGGAGAAGGGTCAGGATGGTGCTGTGGGATCCGGCAAGAAGCGTGGCGGCCAAGGGGGTCGCCGCGGCAAAGATAACCAACAAGAGAGGCCCGCTCAGGGCTGCGACCAGAAAGTGGAAGATGATGATCACGACGAGGACGACAAGTCCGGTGATCATGAGTTCCAGAAGGCTAAAGAGGCCATGTGCGTCAATGGTGGCGCCTCGTTGCAGACCTCACACCACTAGCTGAAGTAGTGGGCGCGTGTCGTCGTTGCGGCAGAGCCGTCGTTCGATGCCCAGAAGCCCCTGAAGTGGTCTCGCATGCCCATCATTTTTGACACTGAGGATCACCCTGATCGCACAACTGCGGTCGGGTGTTTGCCATTGTTGGCCTCACCAACAATACGCAACCTCAAGGTGACGAAAGTGCTGGTTGACGGTGGGGCCGGCTGAATTTGATCTCGCCCGCTGTAATCAAGAAGCTGCAGATTCCTGATGGAGACCTCGAAGAGATGGGCATGTATCAAGGGGTCAACCCAGGAAGGAGCCAGCCTAAAGGTAAAATCACGCTGCCCGTTACATTTGGGGGCGAGCTGAACTATAGGACGGAGAAGATCGTCTTCGATGTCGCCGAGATCCCCTTGCCATACAATGGGATCCTTGGTTGCCCAGCGCTAGCCAAGTTCATGGCGGCATCCCACTACGCCTATAACACGTTAAAGATGCCGGGTCCGCTGACCATCATCACCGTCCCCTCCGACAAGAAGGATGCGCTCATCTGCACTGATCAACTTTACCGAGAGGCAGTTGCAGCAACTGCCGCGAAGACACTTGCCCCTGCCGCTGAAGCACCAGGGAGGAAGAAGTGGGCAAGATCCCTTCCGGCAAGATCTCTTTTGGCGAGACCTCTTGCACCCACTCCGGCAAGCGCACCTCTTCGGAGTGCTGCGCTCCCGTTGAGAACGTGCCAGAGAGCTCCACCAGCAAGAGCAAGAAGTGCAAGGCTGCACCACCAGAAACCAAGAAGGTGTATGTCAAGGAGGACGGCACAGGCGGGGCTTTAACCACTCCCCCTCGACAGCAAATAGGAAAGCGCGCTCGTCGCCTTCCTGCGGGCGAATGTCGATGTGCTTGCATGGCAAGTATCCGACATCCCAGTGTTGGGGAACGTAGTAATTTCAAAAAAATTCCTACGTACACACAAGATCATGGTGATGCATAGCAACGAGAGAGGAGAGTGTTGTCTATGTACCCTCGTAGACCGAAAGCGGAAGCGTTAGCACAATGCGGTTGATGTAGTCGTACGTCTTCACGACCCGACCGATCAAGCACCGAAACTACGGCACCTCCGAGTTCTAGCACACATTCAGCTCGATGACGATCCCCGGACTCAGATCCAGCAGAATGTTGGGGAAGAATTCCGTCAGCATGACGGCGTGGTGACGATCTTGATGTTCTACCGTCGCAGGGCTTCGCCTAAGCACCGCTACAATATTATCGAGGATTATGGTGGAGGGGGGCACCGCACACGGCTAAGAGATCAATGATCAATTGTTGTGTCTATGGGGTGCCCCCCTGCCCCCGTATATAAAGGAGCAAGGGGGAGGCGGCCGGCCTAGGAGGAGGGCGCGCCAAGGGGGGAGTCCTACTCCCACCGGGAGTAGGACTCCTCCTTTCCCTTGTTGGAGTAGGAGAGAAGGAAAGAGAGGGAGAGGAACAAGGAAAAGGGGGCTGCACCCCTTGTCGAATTTGGACCAGAGGGGGGGCGCGCGCCTCCTTCCTTTTGGCCTCTCTCCTCTATTCCCGTACGGCCCAATATGGCCCATATACTCCCCGGCGAATTCCCGCAACTCTCCGGTACTCCGAAAAATACCCGAATCACTCGGAACCTTTCCGATGTCCGAATATAGTCGTCCAATATATCGATCTTTACGTCTCGACCATTTCGAGACTCCTCGTCATGTCACCGATCTCAGCCGGGACTCCGAACTCCTTCGGTACATCAAAACTCATAAACTCATAATATAACTGTCATCGAAACCTTAAGCGTGCGGACCCTACGGGTTCGAGAACAATGTAGACATGACCGAGACACGTCTCCGGTCAATAACCAATAGCGGAACCTGGATGCTCATATTGGCTCCCACATGTTCTACGAAGATCTTTATCAGTCAAACCGCATAACAGCATACGTTGTTCCCTTTGTCATCGGTATGTTACTTGCCCGAGATTCGATCGTCGGTACCTCAATACCTAGTTCAATCTCATTACCGGAATGTCTCTTTACTCGTTCCGTAACACATCATCCCACAACTAACTCATTAGTTGCAATGCTTCCAAGGCTTTAAGTGATGTGCATTACCGAGAGGGCCCAGAGATACCTCTCCGACAATCGGAGTGACAAATCCTAATCTCGAAATACGCCAACACAACAAGTACCTTCGGAGACACCTGTAGAGAACCTTTATAATCACCTAGTTACGTTGTGACGTTTGGTAGCACACAAGTGTTCCTTTGGTAAATGGGAGTTGCATAATCTCATAGTCATAGGAACATGTATAAGTCATGAAGAAAGCAATAGCACCAAACTGAACGATCAAGTGCTAAGCTAACGGAATGGGTCAAGTCAATCACATCATTCTCCTAATGATGTGATCCTGTTAATCAAATGACAACTCATGTCTATGGTTAGTAAACATAAACATCTATGATCTACGAGCTAGTCAAGTACAGGCATACTAGTGACACTCTGTTTGTCTATGTATTCACACATGTATTATGTTTCCGGTTAATACAATTCTAGCATGAATAATAAACATTTATCATGGTATAAGGAAATAAATAATAACTTTATTATTGCCTCTAGGGCATATTTCCTTCAGTCTCCCACTTGCACTAGAGTCAATAATCGAGTTCACATCGCCATGTGATTTAATACCAATAGTTCACATCACCATGTGATTAACACCCATAGTTCACATCGACATGTGATCAACACCCAAAGGGTTTACTAGAGTCAATAATCTAGTTCACATCGCTATGTGATTAATACCCAAAGAGTACTAAGGTGTGATCATGTTTTGCTTGTGAGGGAAGTTTAGTCAATTGGTCTGCTACATTCAGATCTGTATGTATTTTGCAAATTTCTATGTCAACAATTCTCTGCACGGAGCTACTCTAGCTAATTGCTCCCACTTTCAATATGTATCCGGATTGAGACTTTGAGTCATCTGGATCAGTGTCAAAACTTGCATTGACATAACCCTTTACGACGAACCTTTTATCACCTCCATAATCAAGAAACATATCCTTATTCCACTAAGGATAATTTTGACCAATGTCTAGTGATCTACTCCTAGATCACTATTGTACTCCCTTGCCAAACTCAGGGCAGGGTATACAATAGGTCTGGTACACAGCATGACATACTTTATAGAACATATGCTTAGGCATAGGGAATGACTTTCATTCTCTCTCTATCTTCTGCCGTGGTCAGGTTTTGAGTCTTACTCAACTTCACACCTTGTAACACAAGCAAGAACTCCTTCTTTGACTGTTCTATTTTGAACTACTTCAAAATCTTGTCAAGGTATGTACTCATTGAAAAACTTATCAAGCGTCTTGATCTATCTCTATAGATCTTGATGCTCAATATCTAAGCAGCTTCACCGAGGTCTTTCTTTGAAAAACTCCTTTCAAACATTCCTTTATGCTTTGCAGAATAATTCTACATTATCTCTGATCAACAATATGTCATTCACATATACTTATCAGAAATGCTGTGGTGCTTCCACTCACTTTCTTGTAAATACAGGCTTCACCGCAAGTCTGTATAAAACTATATGCTTTGATCAACTTATCAAAGCGTATATTCCAACTCCGAGATGCTTGCACCAGTCCATAGATGGATCGCTGGAGCTTGCATATTTTGTTAGTAGCTTTAGGATTGACAAAACCTTCTGGTTGCATCATATACAACTCTTCTTTAATAAATCCATTAAGGAATGCAGTTTTGTTTATCCATTTGCCAGATTTCATAAAATGCGGCAATTGCTAACATGATTTGGACAGACTTAAGCATAGATACGAGTGAGAAACTCTCATCATAGTCAACACCTTGAACTTGTCGAAAACCTTTTTGCGACAATTCTAGCTTTGTAGATAGTAACACTACTATCAGCGTTTGTCTTCCTCTTGAAGATCCATTTAATCTCAATGGCTCACCGATCAATGGGCAAGTCAATCAAAGTCCATACTTTGTTCTCATACATGGATCTCATCTCAGATTTCATGGCCTCAAGACATTTCGCGGAATCTGGGCTCATCATCGCTTCCTCATAGTTCGTAGGCTCGTCATGGTCAAGTAACATGGCCTCCAGAACAGGATTACCGTACCACTCTGGTGCAGATCTCACTCTGGTTTACCTACGAGGTTCGGTAGCAACTTGATCTAAAGTTACATGATCATCATCATTAGCTTCCTCACTAATTGGTGTAGTAGTCACATGAACATATTTCTGTGATGAACTACTTTCCAAAAAGGGAGCAGGTACAGTTACCTCATCAAGTTCTAGTTTCCTCCCACTCACTTCTTTCGAGAGAAACTCCTTCTCTAGAAAGGATCCATTCTCAGCAACAAATATCTTGCCTTCGGATCTGTGATAGAAGGTGTACCCAACATTTTCTTTTGGGTATCCTATGAAGACACACTTCTCCGATTTGGGTTTGAGCTTATCAGGTTGAAACTTTTTCACATAAGCATTGCAACCTCAAACTTTAAGAAACGATAGCTTAGGTTTCTTGCCAAACCATAGTTCATACGGTGTCGTCTCAACGGATTTAGATGGTGCCCTATTTAACGTGAATGTAGTTGTCTCTAATGCATAACCCCAAAACGATAGCGGTAAATCAGTAAGAGACGTCATAGATCGCACCATATCTAATAAAGCACGGTTACGACGTTCGGACACACAATTACACTTTGGTGTTCCAGGTGGCGTGAGTAGTGAAACTACTTCACATTATTTTAACTGAAGGCCAAACTCGTAACTCAAATATTTTACTTCTGCGATCATATCGTAGAAACTTTTATTTTGGTACGATGATTCTCCACTTCACTCTAAAATTCTTTGAACTTTTCAAATGTTTCAGACTTGTGTTTCATCAAGTAGATATACTCAAATCTGCTCAAATCATCTATGAAGATCAGAAAATAATGATACCTGCCGCGAGCTTCAATATTCATCGGACCACATACATCAGTATGCATGATTTCCAACAAATCTGTTGCTTGCTGCATTGTTCCGCAGAACGGAGTCTTAGTCATCTTGCCCATGAGGCATGGTTCGTAAGCATCAACTGATTCATAATCAAGTGATTCCATTAGTCCATCAGCATAGAGTTCTTCATCCGCTTTACACCAATATGACTTAAACGACAGTGCCACAAATAAGTTGCACTATCATTATTAACTTTGCATATTTTGGTTTCAATGTTATGAATATGTGTATCACTATGATCGAGATCCAACGAACCATTTTCATTGGGTGTGTAACCATATATGTAAACAGAACAACAATTTATTCTCTTACTTAAATGAATAACCGTATTGCAATAAACATGATCAAATCATATTCATGCTTAATGCAAACACCAAATAACACTTATTTAGGTTCAGCACTAATCCCTAAAGTATAGGGAGTGTGTGATGATGATCATATAAATCATGGAACCACTTCCAACACACATCGTCACTTCACCCTTAACTAGTCTCTGTTCATTCTGCAAATCCCGTTTCGCGTTACTACTCTTAGCAACTGAACTAGTATCAAATACCGGGGGGTTGCTACGAACACTAGTAAAATACACATCAATAATTCGTATATCAAATATACTTTTGTTCACTTTGCCATCCTTCTTATCCGCCAAATACTTGGGGCAGTTCCGCTTCGAGTGACCAGTCCCTTTGCAGTAGAAGCACTTAGTCTCAGGCTTAGGACCAGAGTTGGGGTTCTTCACTTGAGCAGCAACTTGCTTGCCGTTCTTCTTGAAGTTCCCCTTCTTCCCTTTGCCCTTTTCTTGAATCTAGTGGTCTTGTCTACCACCAACACTTGATATTTTTCTTGATTTCTACCTTTGTTGATTTTAGCATTACAAAGATCTTGGGAATCGTTTGCGTTATCCCTTGCATATCATAGTTCATCACGAAGTTCTACTAACTTGGTGATGGTGACTAGAGAATTCTGTTAATCACTATCTTATCTGGAAGATTAAATCCCACTTGTTTCAAGCGATTGTAGTACCCAGACAATCTGAGCACATGCTCACTGCTTGAGCTATTCTCCACCATCTTTTAGCTATAGAACTTGTTGGAGACTTCATATCTCTCAACTCGGGTATTTGCTTGAAATATTAACTTCAACTCCTGGAACATCTCATATGGTCCATGACGTTCAAAACATCTTTGAAATCCCGATTCTAAGCCGTTTAAGCATGGTGCATGAGGGGGTCCTGCATTAGGGGGTGTCCGGATAGCCGGACTATACCTTCGGCCGGACTCCTGGACTATGAAGATACAAGATTGAAGACTTCGTCCCGTGTCCGGAAGGGACTTTCCTTGGCGTGGAAGGCAAGCTTGGCGGTACGGATATGTAGATCTCCTACCATTGTAACCGACTCTGTGTAACCCTAGCCCTCTCCAGTGTCTATATAAACCGGAGGGTTTTAGTCCGTAGGAACAACAATCATACCATAGGCTAGCTTATAGGGTTTAGCCTCCTTGATCTCGTGGTAGATCTACTCTTGTACTACCCATATCATCAATATTAATCAAGCAGGAGTGGGGCTTTACCTCCATCAAGAGGGCCCGAATCTGGGTAAAAACATCGTGTCCCTTGTCTCCTGTTACTATCCGCCTAGACGCACAGTTTGGCACCCCCTACCCGAGATCCGCCGGTTTTGACACCGACATTGGTGCTTTCATTGAGAGTTCCTCTATGTCGTCGCCATTAGGAAGGATGCCTCATCCCGTCTTTAAACACGGTATCGTTGCTAAGGGAGCTTTGGCTGTCGGCCAAACGCTCCGGCTAGGTGGTTTCCTTATGATCGCCTGTTTGGCTGCTACGCCGACGATGACCTCTCGGGTCATCGAAAGCAATCTTCACGTCAGCTCGGAATTTTCCGAGCAGCTAGATCCAATGGAGCTCTCTTCCCTAAACGAGCTCTTGGATCGCGTCGCCGCCCTGGGAGTCACTACGGATTACGACCAGATTGGGCCTAAACCCGATTGGAGAGAGATTAACTCTCCCCGGGTCACCCATCACGTTGTCGTGGTAGAGGGACAGTGCGGCGACCCTTCATCTATCTTACGGACTAGCTATGTCCAGATTCTCGATCCCTCCAAGCCGAATACCGGTGGAGGGGAGGACATCACTCAAGACCTGAACTTAAAGTCAGGCGACGGGCTAGATTCATTGGACAGCATACAAGAATCCAAACTTCCGAGTTCGGAAACTCCTTGGCCCCTGGGTCTCAGATTGGGTGAGGTTTCGGATTTGATTACACCCACCCACCCGTACATAAGCAATCTATCCCAAATTAGGCAAGAGCCCGAAGAAACAGTACATCATTACTGGGCCAGATTCCTCCTTGTTATGAACAGGATAAAGGACTGCCGCGAGGAAGACGCAATTTCATGCTTCTGCAATAATTGCACGGACAAGGGAATGCTTAACGCCATAAGTCGCCGTAATATTACACGCTTCGCTGACTAGGCGTCGATAGTACGAAAGTACTATGCGATGGAAAGCGCCTAGAAAACCAAAATAAAATTTTGGGACAATACGGCCGTGAATACAAACCCAGTCCGAAATAAAAGGGTGCATCATCGCCAGATACCTGGGTTCAATACCAAAAAGCAAAAGCCCTCTACAGGGAACGGAACCGTACTGGAAGGATGGCTTAATGGACCCTCTAAAATTCACAGTGCATAGGGCGCCACACCAACTCACAGCCTTAGAGCATGTTGGATACTCCGGCAGGTGGCAAAAATTGGCGAAGATCTTCTAATTCCAGAAGCCACAGAAAGCCACCCTAGAGACACCAGTACGGTATTAACAGTCTTCGAGACTTTCGCATCAAATAATATGCGAAAAAGAACACTCCGCGACCTTGCCGAAGTCTACCAAGTAGCAACAATAAACCCATGGAGTGACACGGCTATTACTTTTAACGCCAATGATGAACCTAAATTCCGAACAGCCCGAGCACCAGCCGCATTGGTCCTCAGTACAATAGTGGACGGCTTTCGTCTTACCAAGGTACTCATGGATGGCGGCAGCGGATTGAATATCATTTATGAGGAAACCCTTCAAAAAATGGAAATAGACTGGAACCGCATTGAGCGAAGCAGCACACAACCTTTAGAGTAATAATCCCCAGTCGGGAAGCGCGCTGTACAGGAAAAATCACACTAGATGTGGTGTTCGGCACGCCGGATAATTACAGGTCCGAAGAGGTCACGTTCCAACTGGCCCCGTTCAGTAGCGGATATCACGCTCTGCTAGGGCGGGAAGCATTTACAGTCTTCCAAGCAATACCCCATTACGCGTACATGAAGCTCAAGATGCCCGGGCCTAACGGAATCATCACTCTCGCTAGTGATCCGGACATAGCACTCCGCACTGAAAACAAGACAGCCGCACTGGCCCTCGAGGCGCTATCTGAAGCCCTAGCGGCTGAGGAACTGACTGCATTGCGCTCCATGGTAAATAGGGACGATGTGATACTCGACAAAAGATCCAAGTCCACCTCCTTTAAACCGGCGTATGAAATAGTCAAATTCCAGGTCCATCCAACAGACCCCAATATAACAGCTTCCATCGGGGCACAGTTAAACCCTAATGTAGACGCCGCACTGCGAGAATTCCTACGAGAGAACTGGGACATTTTTGCCTGGCACCCTTCAGACATGCCAGGAAACCCATGCAGGCTGGCCGAACGCAGCATAAATATCCTAAAAGGATTCAAGCCAGTCAAACAGGCTCTTCGGCATTTTTCCGAACCTAAGAGACAGGCCATGGGAGAGGAACTAGACAAGCTATTGGAGGCCGGATTCATCAAAGATATAAAACACCCGGACTGGCTAGCAAACATGGTGATGGTACCAAAGAAGGACAAATCCTGGCGCCTATGCGTTGATTTTAAAGACCTTAACAAGGCTTGCCCAAAGGATCCCTTCCCTCTTCCCCGCATCGATCAAATTATCGATGCTACCGCAGGACACGATTCGTTGTGTTTCCTCGACGCATACTCCGGCTACCATCAAATAAAGATGGCAGAGTCAGACCAAGCCGCAACGGCATTCATCACACCATACGGGCCATCCTGCTTCAACACAATGCCCTTCGGGCTCAAAAACGCCGGCGCAACATATCAGTGCATGATTCAGACATTTCTAGCAAACCAAATCGGCAAAACAGTGGAGGCTTACGTAGATGATGTGGTCGTTAAAACAAGACATGTCGAATCTCTAGTAGACGACTTGAGGCTAACATTCGATAACCTCCGAACATACGACATCAAGCTCAACCCGGAAAAATGCGTTTTTGGCATTCCAGGCAGAAAGCTCTTGGGCTTCATTGTATCCGGTAGAGGAATTGAAGCAAATCCAGCCAAGATCCGAGCTTTGTCACAATTGGATATCCCGAAGGACCCCAAAGAAATACAAAAATTAACCGGATGCGTGGCGGCTCTAAGCCGCTTTATCTCCCGCTTGGGAGAAAAGGCCCTACCCCTTTACCGCCTCCATCGGCGCACCGAACACTTTGAGTGGACAGATGCAGCCATGGCCGGACTCGACGAAATAAAATCCATCTTGGCAACAAACCCTGTCCTGGCCGCGCCAAACATTGGTGAACCAATGCTATTATACATTGCAGCAACCCATCAGGTCGTAAGCGCAGTGCTCATCGTCGAACGAGAAACGCACGGACACAAATTCCCCCTTCAAAAGCCAGTCTACTATGTGTCCACTGTCCTTACTCCGTATAAGTCACGGTACCCACATTATCAAAAGATTGCGTATGCGGTATTTATGCCATACCGGAAGCTGCGACACTACTTTCAAGAGTGTTCAATAACAGTAGCCTCAGAAGTGCCACTTAACGATATTATAAACAACCGCGACACGATGGGCCGGATTGCAAAATGGGCCATTGAGCCCCTCCCGTTTGACATAACTTACAAGCCACGGCGAGCTATCAAGTCGCAAGTTTTTGCCGACTTCGTCGCAGAATGGACCGAGGCCGTACTCCCTAAAGAGTACGACACATATTCAAACTGGATCATGCACTTCAACGGCTCCAAAATGTTGGCCGGTCTAGGGGCTGGCGTCGTTTTGACGTCCCCCAGAGGAGACACAGTTCAATACGTACTCCATATAATGTACACAGACTCCAACAATGCAGCCGAATATGAGGCCCTTTTACATGGTCTCCGGATGGCAGTATCCATGGGCATTCAACGCCTAGAGGTGGACGGGGACTCGAACCTCGCAATATCCCAAATAAATGGATACTTTGATGCCAAGGATCCAAAAATGGCAGCTTATCGCAATGCCGTCCTAAAAATGTCAGCTCGGTTGGAAGGGCTCGAATTTCACCATATAGCCCGGGAAAATAATCAGGCGGCAGATGTCCTGGCATGCATCGGCGCAAAACGCGATGTAGTCCCCCCAACATCTTCCTGGAAAGGTTGTTCAAGCCATTCGTAGTATGGGAAGAGGAACCCGACAATAACAGCCCGGACCCAACCGCACTGCCCGACACCGAACAGTCTGACATAATTGGAGGCTGTGCCAATGAAATAACACCTTCAGCCCACGTAATAATGGCCGTCATCTCCCCGTGGACAAAACCATTCCTCGCCTACCTTACTAGGTAGGAACTTCCCGAGGACCAAAATGAGGCACGGTGCATAGTGCGGCGATCTAAAGCCTATAAAGTCCATGAGGGAGAACTTTATAAGAAAAGCACTACCGGAGTCCTTCAAAGGTGCATCTCCGAAGAGGAAGGGCGGAACCTCCTGGCTGAAATTCATGCCAGACTCGGCGGTCATCACGCTGCAGCTCGGTCCCTTGTAAGCAAGGCCTTCCGTACAGGCTTTTATTGGCCGACGGCACGGGAAGACGCCCAGGACTTAGTCCAACGATGCGTCGGTTGCCAGCTTTTTGCAAACCAAAGCCATATGCCACCCACCGCCCTCCAAACTATCCCCATAACTTGGCCCTTCGCGGTCTGGGGGCTTGACATGGTTGGACCCCTTAAAGGCGGAACACACAAGAAAAAATACTTACTGGTCATGGTGGATAAGTTCACCAAATGGATAGAAGCCAAGCCTGTTAAGACGGCCGAATCCGGACCGGTGATAGACTTTATATCCGGGGTTGTACACAGTTACGGCGTCCCCCACAACATCATCACTAATAACGGCAAGAACTTTATGGCTGATGAGGTAAAACTCTGGTGCAAAAACATGGGCATCAAGCTCGATTATGCTTCCGTCTATCATCCACAAACCAACGGCCAGGTCGAACGTGCAAATGGTCTTATCATGAGAGGCATCAAACCCAGATTAGTGCGGTCCCTTAAGGAATCTAATACGCACTGGGTAGAGGTGCTTGACTCCGTACTCTGGGGGCTGCAGACCACGCCGAATCGCACCACCGGATACACACCATTCTTCATGGTGTACGGCGCAGAGGCAGTTTTGCCCTGCGACATAATTCATGACTCACCTCGAGTGCGCATGTATGAAGAAAGAGAAGCCGAGCTCGATCGGCAGGACAGTTTGGACGCCTTGGAGGAAGAGCGTGACGTGGCAAAAGCCCGTTCCGCATTCCATCAACAGCAGGAAGGTACTATTCCTTGGACAATGCACGGCCGGCGCAGAGGCAGTTTTGTCCATTTTTTATATACTTTCTGTCTTACATCTCTCTCTCTCTCTCTTATAGCCTTTAAAGGCTCATAAAGTGGCGCCCTATCCGCGCTCATTAAACCTGGGGGCTTCTTTAAACAGAAGCTTATTTATACGGGCTTCATGCCCAACACATGTGTCACACTTCCGCATGTACCTTTTATTCACCATTATATGCATCGATATGACTTAAGTTTTGGCCAAGCTGGGTTGCCTGGCTCCTGTGCTTACCCCTACGTTCCCGATTGTTCGGCTAGGTGGTAAAGGGCGCACCTCTGCGATTGTTACTGCCGGGTCAGCCGGATGTGTACCTCAGACTGGGTGAAGCCGAAAGCTAGCGTTCTTAAGGGAATATTCGTCGGTGAACTAAAGATGATATTCTTTTCACTTATTTATCTATACTCCCCCAGATGTCTTTCCTGCATCTCTTTTCGCAGAATGGACATGCACTTTAGGGCATGCCTCCCAGGGAAAGGAACCCCTAACGGAACTATTCTCCCTGGAAGATGTTTCTTACTAACCATGTAATATAACATAACTAGTTGGGCACTTGTCTGTTCAAGCACTAATGACCCCTACGCCTGGTCTCCATGCATACCCCGGTTCTTATATAACCGCGAGGGTATTCGGACACACTCCGGACCGTCAGGTCCTGAGGTTGAAGCGAAAAGGTCGGCCATGACAAATGATCTACAATCCGGCTAGAAGGCATTACACATGTCAATTAAAATTACATAGTCAATCTGACTGACTGTATTCCTCTTCAATACCATCAAACAGGTTGTCTAGCTTACAGTCCTGTTGGTAATACTTTGCGGCCAATTCTACTTGGCCGTATACTAAGCTCACAGGGATCTCCTTCCCATCGGGCCCCACGGGTCCGACCTCGGCCATGTGGTTTGGGTCAGCCTTCGTGTACCGCATCTTCACCATGGCCCAGGCCTCCCTGGCGCCTTGACGGCAGGCCGACATCTTCCACAATCGGAAGCGCCTGCGCGCTCCCTTCAGCTTCTCTACAAGATCCCCAAGGCTTTCGGGCATGGAGACGGATGGCCACAAGGCCTGGGCGACGCCTTGCATCACCTGCCGAACTCGCTCGTGTAGTTGTGAGAGCTCGGGAAGAAGGTCACCCGTAGAACCGGGCATTTCCTCTGCAGGACGACCTGTTAGCATACCTACAGACATTACTCTGTTAGTCGACTTCCTCGCCGAACTCTTTTTTCAAAGTTTGTTTAAGCACTTACTAAATATGCCGCGTCGAAGCCGCTGATTCTCCTTAACGGAGTCCAACAGCTGGGCATGAACATCTTTCAGTTCAACGCCCAGCTTGGTGTTGGCATCTTGGAGATCGTTCTTGTCCCGCCTCACCTTTGTCAACACACTGTCACCAGCCTTCAGCTGGCGTAGGAGTTGTTGCTGTTCCGGATTTAATCCGGCGCCATCTGCAATTTGAATTGTCGGATTTGCACCCACGCCGCACTTCGCAAAATACTTATCTTTCGAAGTGTATATTACCAGAGGGGGTCTCCTTGGGCTCCCCTGCCGCGGCTAGTGCGGCCTCAAGTTGGGCTTTGCACTCTTCCAACTCCTGGGACAGTAGGGTATTCTTTTTTGTAAGAACCTGCATAGCAAATGATCCTTCAATCAGTTATTCTAACTGTTTCAAGTCTCGGGTGCTGCTGGTATATATATAATTACCAAAAATTTCTTACTCGTATGTCTTTTACATATTGCTCCGTGGCTCTGGCTAGACCATTTTGAGCGGCACGGAGGTACGCATCTCCCGAGTTGAAGGCATCCAATGCCTCTTGGGAGAAACAAGTGTCGGTGGGAGCGACACCTATGGGATCACAAGAATCCCTACTACGGTTGCGGGGCGCGGGGTCATGAGAAGAGCGGATCAAACAGATAGCACACGGTTCGTTTATCCAGGTTCGGGCCATGAGGATGCGTAAAACCCTACTCCTGCTTTGGTGGATTGTATATCTGTGTTCTTGAGCTAGCTATGGGGCGTGAGGAGCTCCAAAAAGCCGAATCCTCCTCATGGTCGCCTTGGGCCTCCTTTTATAGGAAAGGGGTTGCCACAGTGGCACACATGAGGTGGAAAGGGTACAATGATGTGAGGTTATCCCTTGCATTACATGACAAGGCGCATTTAATGCATCTTGCCCAGGTGTCCTTGCTTTATCGGGGACGAGGGAGAGCCCTGTCTCGTCCGTCGCCGCTCCCTCTCGTGTCGACACGCGTCCTGGCCAGCGGCGCTCGCGGTGCCATGTAGGCAGGCAGGCAGCTGAGGTGGCGCAGTGGTGGGTCTCCATGAAGATCCGCATGCCGCCAGGCAAGTGCCTGCCCAGCTAGTTGGGTCGGCAGCTGCATGCGAACGGCGGTGGAGGTGTGGCCCTACGGGTGTTCTTGGCAAGGGCCTTGCCGGGGCCCCGGCAAGGGTCTTGCCGTGGCGCCTGTTGTCTTCCCCGGCAAGGCTTTTGCCGGGGGCTTGTGGTCCTCCTTGGCTGGGATCCCGCCAAGGATCATCATCTTCTAAAGGGTGTATCTGATCTTGAATGTCTTCACAAACATCCACATGCCACCACGGGGATGTCTCCCGAATCCTTGCCCCATGGGGGCAGTGGACTCAAGGGTGACTTACTCCGTAGGTGTGGGGCGAGCTGCCACGGCAAGGGTCTTGCCGGGTTTGCTAAAACCGCCTCCCGGCAAGGATCTTTCCGGGGGGGTCTGCTTCGTCCCCTTTGCTCTTTGTGGTCTTGGTCTTGGCGTCGTTCTGCTTCTCCTGAGCTTCGGCCTTACCTTGGCTCACCTCCCTTGCCTTGCTCAGTGTGGTGGTGCCCGTGGCTCAGACTGCCCGTGCACAGTTATAGGGGTACAAAAAGTGTACCCCTCTTTTTGTACACCGATAGGATCCCCCGGGCCTGGGCCACACGTAAGCGCAATCGCGTCGTTGGGCTAGGCCCAAAAATGGTGCGCGGGTAGAAGGGGCGGTTTTTACCGCAGTAAGTTTCTTCGCGCGCTGTGCTTCCCACGCTTCCTGCGCGTGGCGCGATGTGGGGAGGCGTGTGTGACATGGGCGGCATGCGTGGGGTTGCTTCCCGCGGGCATGCGTCACATCACAGTTAATGTGAAAGGAGGCGGCCCGTTGTTTTCCCCCATAAGAAAGGAATAACCGCGGGTGCGCTGCTCACTTTCTCCTCTTTCCTCATGCATTTTCCAATCTCAGAGCCGTCGTTTCCTCTCTTCCTTCCTTCCTAAGCTTCCGCCGTCGCCCACCGTCGTTGCTTCGCCATCCCCCTTCCTCAGCCCTCTGAACTTCTTGGTCGCCATGGCTCCCAAATTCGCTAAGGGCAAGGGGGTGGCTAAGGGCGCCGGGACGGTGGATCCGCCGGAGAGCGCGCTGTCGGGGGACCGGACGAAGTCCGCCTTCTTCTTCCCCTCGACGGTTGATGTTCAAGAGCTCCGGGCCTTCTTCCAGCCCCTATGGGGAGTGAAGACGGGGGGAGAGGATTTGGGACACCCGGCGACGCGCATCATTCCTGCCGCTTGCGTTGATCCTGCCCCAAATCGGTACCCCTTCTTCGTTGATTACTTTTCTTGCGGGTTATGCCCCTCTTTCTCCGATTTCTTCTGCGACGTTATGTGCACCTTCGGCTTTTGCCTCTTGGATTTTACTCCGAATGCGGTGGCGTGCATGGCTTTCTTCGTGCATCTTTGCAAAGGCTTTGCCGGGGTGCAGCCCAACACGGCACTCTTCCGCCATTACTTCTTTCCTCGAATCTAGCCGGGAGGAGCCATCTCTGGTTGCGTCACCTGGATCCCAAGATCCAAGGGGGCGTACCCGGACGGTGCCGTGAAGGAGAGGTGGGAGGAATGGCGTGGCCGGTGGTGCTGGATTGAAGATGAAAACCCACAGGAATTCTGCAAGGTCCGCCAAGTGCCGCCGGTCCATGGCAGCGATTGGAGCGATGTCGACGCCACCGATGGGAGGCTCACCGTCGCCACCACCAGGATTCTCCGGCTCACCCAGGTCGGACTCACCCTTGAGATGATCGGGGCGGACATCATTCGCCGCCGGATCGCCCCATTGCACAGCAAGGGGAGGCCAGCTTGGCTCTTTATGAACCCGGCTGACATTATGCGACTCCACCCCGGCCTCGATTACAACTTCATAGTGCTGGCGCATGCCCACTTCTGCCAGCGGCTTTTCCAGCTTGATGTGGGTCGCGATGGCGAGGTCGAGCGGACTGGCAAGGCCGCGAGGGCTGCCGCAAAGGTTGGCAAGGCCCTCAAGGGGCCATTTTTCAAGCTGCCAGCGGGGGTGGTCCCGTTGTGCAACAATTCGCGTCGGTCCGAGATCATTGCCATGATGCCGAACTGTAATGCGCACGGCCCTGTCCCGAGCTAGGAGGAGCCAAAGGAAGAGGATGTGCAGCAATTCTTCGACACCCTGATCGAGGTGTACGTCAATGCCGACGCCGAGCGGTGGCTTATCATGGACACCACCCAGGCAGAGCTGGACTACATCGCCACTAGGGCGAGGGAGGCACAGCTTGCCATGGAGGCCGGTAGCGCCGGGGGCATGGAGGACAAGGCCGCAACGGCGGCGGAGGAAGAGGAGCTCACCCGGTGGGCGGCGGCCTCCGGGGAGGTCAGCAGCGCCGACACTGGATCTCCGCTCGTCGAAGACGTGGCCGACGAGTCGGAGGAGGAGGAGGAGGACGTGGCGGCGGGCTCGACACCAACCAGGGGAAGAGGGCGAGTCCCGCGGCGGGCTGGCTCCGGTGAGCCGATCCGGCCCGGCAGGGCTGCGTGGCCTCAATTGACCCTGGAGGGGTCTGGGCGCCAGACGAGGGCCACGGCAGCCAAGAGGCTGACGAAGGCCGCTGAAAAGAAGAAGACAACAGCCCCTCCGTCTTCTGGGCGCGTACAAGCCCCGCCGTCTTCACCTCCTCCGGCAGATGTCGACTCAGATGTTGACGCGGGGGTCACTTTTGATCTCGGGCCTCTCAGTCCGAAGAGGAAGAGGAAAGCGGTGGAAGAGGAGGGGGTGGATGACGAGTAAGTACTCCGTTCCTTACTGTCATTTCCATTCCTCTGAATTAAGCCACCCATCTTGATCCATTTTTGCTCTTGCAGGGATGCAGAGACGTTGGCCCAGAGGGTGAAGAGGGCGAAGGCCTAGACGAGCAGTCAGCCCCCAGCTGGGGCTTCAAGGACGCCACTGGTGGTGTTGAGCAGCCCGGACCGCAGCCCCCGGCACAGCCCCCAGCGTAAGTTCGTCACCCTCTTCTTACTCGACATGTGGTAGGCGTCTGATGCTATGGTGTTGACCTTGCCGGGTTTGCAGGAGGGGAGCGGCAGAAGGAGGAGCCACAGAGGGCTACCCCCAACACACCACCCCCATCGACTACGCCGCCGCGAGGGGCATCCCTGGTAAGGGCATCAAGCATGGAGCCCACACCCATGGAGGAAGAGGGGAACCTGGGCGCTGGTGACTCTTCCACGACGTCGGATGCTGGCGGGGAGGGGACTTCTGCTTCATAGCCTAGCACTAGTGAGTCGCCTGTCCTCCGTCTCTGTTTTTGCCTTATCCTTTTCTTGGCTTCCATGCTCCCATTACTACCCAGACCCTCCTGCAATAGGTATGGAGGACGTGGATACCGTTGCTGGGAACATTGATGAGGAGGCTGCCAAGGACGCTGCCGAGGTCGCTGCTGATGAGGCCGCCAAGGATGCTGCCGAGGACACCGCGGCGGGGGCCGCCAAGGCGACCGGGGAGGCTTCTGCCGAGGGCGCCAACGGTGGGCCTGCCGGGGAAGCCGGCAAGGCCACCGCCGAGGAAGAGGCGGTTGATGATCATCCTCCCTCCTCCTCAACCTCGGGCCCTGGCAGGTATCTGAATGTGGGCGACGATCTTTTCGTCCACCTCCCAGGGGCGTCAAGTTCCCGGGCGCCCACCGAAGGGGAAGTCTTTGACGGCGAGGTGCTTGCCGCCACCGGGCTTGAGGTTGTTGGTGAGCCGGGCGTTGGCAGTGACGGTTCTCCGGAAGAGCAGCTTTTCCACGCTATGGGGGCCAACTTCCGAAAACTCCAGGCGCTCTACCGTGTCCGTCTGGACAAGGTTATGTCCAGGATGGCAACGGTGGACAAGGCGGAGGTGGATTTCAAGGCGCGCGTTGCTGAGACGCAGACCTGGTTCCACCAGACTCGCGAGGAGCAGAGGGCCCTTCAGGAGGAATTGGCCAAGCGCAACGTCGAGCTCATCATGAAGATGGCTGACATCGAGAAGGCCCAGGAACAGGCGGCGAACTTGGCTGCCGCGGCCGAGGCCGTCCTGAACCAGCATCAAGCCGCACTGGATTCCCAGGAAGAGGACCTCACCGCGCGTGAGGCGAAGCTTGCTGCAACGCTCCATGGCAAGGATGAGGAGCTCGAGGCCCTTGTCGCGCGGCGGACTCGCGAGCTGGAGCAGAGGCACAAGGAGGCACTCGATGCCCAGGCTCTGGCCCATGCCGGCAAGGTAAGGGAGTTGGAGGTGGCGCAGGACGAGCTGAAGGAGCAGGCCCTCAAGCTGTCCAACGAGAAGAGCACGCTCAACAGTGCCTTGGTGGAGGCGCAAGGAGCGGTCATCAGCAGGGCTGGCGAGCTCTCCGAAGTGCAAAACTCCGTCAGAGATCTCAAGTTGAAGCTGGAGGATCTCGAGAAGATGATGTCGGAGAGCAGGGCTCAGGAGGAGACCTTGACCAGGAGCCTGGAGGAGGAGAAGCAGCTGCGGGCGAACGAGGCCACCGCCCACCAGGATTATGTGGTGGGCGAGAACAGATGGATCAGCCGTCTGGAGGAGGTCGCCGGCAGGGTCACCTCGCAGTTGGCCACCATGGGAATGCCAAACGTGAGGTATGCCCCTGAGCGCAGCGGGACCGTCAACACCAAGTTGACCCTGTTCTTCGAGGGCGTCCTCGGAGCCTTGGCTTATCTTCACTCCAACCGAGCGGCCACGTTGGCCGGGGAAGCTCGGCGACTTTGCCGAGGGGTCATGACCCAGGTCCTCACCAAGATGGCGTACTGGAATCCCGACCTCGACTTCGGTGCCGTGATGGATAGCTTGCCGGAGGGTGTTGACCTCACGGTGCTCAAGGAGCGCATCAAGCCCGTCATCAGCAGTATCGACGAAATCAAGAGGGTGGAAAGCCAGCGCCGGGATTAGGCATCCCGTTCTTCACCGCCGCTGTGGGTTAACGACCAAGACAAATCTCATCTTTAGTTAGAACCGCAGCAATGATGTGATGTAATATAACTTTGCAGTATTTTTAATTTCATGCATGTTATTTCCCGTTCAATTCCTTTTTGTATGCGCGCCCTACGCTGATTGGGTAGGCTCGCCGGCGCGGAAGCCCTGAGCGGCGTTTTGGGGATGGACCCCCATGGGCCTGCTGGGTACGCGTGTTGCCGGACAAGCCACCTTTCCGTTCCGAACGCGGCCGCTCGAACTGTCGAGCTTGACTCGAGTTAGAATCGAGAGCGTTGTTGGTCGCGGAAGGTTACTCTGCCATTCTCGACGCAGCCGCTTGAGCTGTTGAGCGGACTCGAAACAGGGCAAGGGCGTTGCCGATCGTGGGAGAGCCCCCTGGCATGCAGGTTTCTCATACAAAGGTGTGACATCTCCGGGGGGAATAACCTCATATAAAAAGGATAGAACAAATAAGGGTTTAGTGCAACTTAGCTTCTGTTTGTAGTCACTCGAGTGCTGATCTTCCGGCCTCCGTCCTTCTCCAAGAGCCACGAAGACGAAGGATGCTGAGCTGATTGCTAGAGCCGATTCTCACAACTGCGCCCCCTACCTGGCGCGCCAAAGATGTCGGTGGGAACGACACCAATGGGATCACAAGAATCCCTACTACGGTTGCGGGGTGCAGGCTCATGAGAAGAGCGGATCAAACAGATAGCACACGGTGTGTTTATCCAGGTTCGGGCCGCGAGGATGCGTAAAACCCTACTTTTGCTTTGGTGGATTGTATATCTGTGTTCTTGAGCTAGCTATGGGGCGTGAGGAGCTCCAAAAAGCCGAATCCTCCTCCTAGTCGCCTTGGGCCTCCTTTTATAGGAAAGGGGTTGCCACAGTGGCACACAGGAGGTGGAAAGGGTACAGTGATGTGAGGTTATCCCTTGCATTACATGACAAGGCGCATTTAATTCGTCTTGCCCAGGTGTCCTCGCTTTATCGGGGACGGGGGAGAGCCCTGTCTCGTCCGTCGCCGCTCCCTCTCATGTCAACACGCGCCCTGGCCAACGGCGCCCGCGGTGCAATGTAGGCAGGCAGGCATCTGAGGTGGCGCAGTGGTGTGTCTCCATGAAGATCCGCATGCCGCCACGCAGGCGCCTGCCCAGCTGGTTGGGTCGGCAGCTGCATGCGAACGGCGGTGGAGGTTTGACTAGCGTGGGCCTAATGGTGGCCCTACGGGTGTTCTTGGCAAGGGCCTTGCCGGGGCCCCGGCAAGGGTCTTGCCGTGGCGCCTGCTGTCATCCCTGGCAAGGCTTTTGCCAGGGGGCCTTGTGGTCCTCCTTGGCTGGGATCCCGCCGAGGATCATCATCTTCTAAAGGGTGTATCTAATCTTGAATGTCTTCACAAAGATAAGCATGCCACCATGGGGATGTCTCCTAAATCCTTGCCCCATGGGGGCAGTGGACTCAAGGCTGAGTTACTTCGTAGGTGTGGGTGAGCTGCCACGGGAAGGGTCTTGCCGGATTTGCTAAAACCGCCTCCCGGCAAGGATCTTGCCGGGGGGTCC
Source organism: Triticum urartu (assembly GCF_056163025.1). NCBI lineage: Eukaryota > Viridiplantae > Streptophyta > Magnoliopsida > Poales > Poaceae > Triticum > Triticum urartu. The sequence continues at coordinate 492,433,420 of NC_141877.1, forward strand.
GCTTCGTCCCCTTTGCTCTTTATGGTCTTGGTCTTGGCGTCGTTCTGCTTCTCCTGAGCTTCGGCCTTACCTTGGCTCACCTCCCTTGCCTTGCTCAGTGTGGTGGTGCCCGTGGCTCAGACTGCCCGTGCATAGTTATAGGTGTACAAAAAGTGTACCCCTCTTTTTGTACACCGACAACAAGCGTCGCGAAGAACTGTCCGGCGACGCCTGTGGTTCATGGCACTCTCCACCTCAGAATTGGTGGCAGATAGCCTGTCCGCATCCTCTGTCGAGGGAGCGTCCGGTGCGCGCCTTGTGTTCGCCTCCGCTTTCGGACCAGGCTTTGGAGCCTGGCTGGTGGAGGCGCGATTGGCAACCTCTCCGGATATAGTCCGGCAAGGTCTCTTCGTCCTGAAGAGAGCACGAGCGTTAATATGCCTTGAAGGAATAACACATGGGAATAAGATGGCGCGCTATACCTTTGTGCCGGCGTCTCAGTCCGAACCGCACTTCTTTTCAGCCCGCGGGGCCTTGCCGCCCCTCGTTGGCTAGTCGCCGCAGGCTCGGCCTCCCGTCTCAAGGACCTCCCCTGCAAAACACGGTTGTCATACGGCAATCGAAAACATGCGAGGATAGATCCCTTTTCAAAGTGCTGGGACTTCAGTCTCAGTTACCTGTGAGTCTGGGAGTAGCCCTGGGTAATCGGCCGTAATGGCCACCAAGGCGTTGTCCTTGCTCAATTGATGAAACACCCCCATCAATCAGCTCCACAGATAAGTCCGGATCCTCTTGAGAGGCCGGGTCGAGGGACCATCCCAGATCCTCGGGTGGTGGAGGAAGGCTATTTATTTCTTTAATAGCCTAGCGTAGTTCCTGCGTTGAAGTCGTTAGACTGAATATTTAACGATGGGAATATAAAACGGATGGGCAAGTAAAAGTGTCCACATACCCAACTTGGGGGATTGTACATAGAAAATCCACCATGTGGGTTGACGCGGAGAAATTCCTCCTCTTCTCCCTTGTACAAAGCGGACAAGATCTTTATTAGAGCGGCAGCCGAATCTGGCCCCTTACAGCCGTGGTGGGTGGCGTCGTCCTCCCCGTTGAAGTCCCACATGGGGTGGCCTCTATACTGGAGCGGCTGCACCCCTCGCGTGATGCATGCGGCCATGACCCCGATCATGGTCAGTCCCGAATGAGCTAACAATCTTATCCGGCCCATCAGGTAAAGAACGTCCTTGTCGCTTTCCCTCTGAGGGCTCCATGGACGCCATCTTAGGCGCTTCTTTAGGGGAGCACTGTGGAACTCAGGGAGGCCGATCCGGATAGGATCCTGCAGCGGGACATCCTCTATATAAAACCATTCCGAAGGCCAGTCCTCGGACGCCTTCTTTGGGGTTCCGGATAGATATCCGGTCTCGGCGATGCACCACACTTGGGCTCCGCCCACTTGATATATTGACCCCTTCTGAGAACGGGGCACAAGGCAGAATAGCCTTTTCCACAGCGCGAAATGAGCCTCGCAACCCAAAAACAGCTCACAAAGGGCTACGAAGCCCGCGATATGCAATATGGAGGCAGGCGTGAGGTTGTGCAGCTGGAGGCCATAGAACTCTAGGAGCCCCCGGAGAAACGGATGAATTGGAAATCCGAGCCCTCTTATTAAGTAAGGGACAAGGCATACCCGCTCTCCTTTGGAGGGATTGGGGGCGCTCTCCGCTTGCTCTCCGCCATTATAGGTGGCAAGTCCGGCTCGAACCAGGACCATATAGGCCGGGAGGAGAAATCCCTTGGTCTGGAGCGTCACTAGCTCGCTGTGCGGGATGGAGCATCTCTCCCAATCTCCAGGCTAAGGGCTGGAAGGGCGAGAGGAGGAGCTGCGGCAGCCGGCCATGATAGAATGGACCTCTGTCGGATACGCTCTGATGAATACTCGCGGAGGGGAGAAGGTGTGGTTTGGATCTAAATCCTCGTCCCCTTAAACAGGCGGCTCATTCACGTGGCTAGGGGTGTAAATATAAAAACACCCTGACTTTTCCTATTCGTTTGACACGTGGAAGACGGCCATTATTGGGCGTAGAAGCCAAGGAGTGCTACATTTACAAGAAATCGGACATTATTCAACAGGTACACCGAATTTGGAGGAGAACCCGCCTTGCAATGCCGAAGAAAATTTGCGCGCCTGACTCGTCGTCATTGAAGCCTGGTTCGGGGGCTACTGAGGGAGTCCTGGATTAGGGGGTGTCCGGATAGCTGGACTATAACTTCGGCCGGACTTCTGGACTATGAAGATACAAGAATGAAGACTTCGTCCCGTGTCCGAAAGGGACTTTCCTTGGCGTGGAAGGCAAGCTTGGCGGTACGGATATGTAGATCTCCTACCATTGTAACCGACTCTGTGTAACCCTAGCCCTCTCCGGTGTCTATATAAACCGGAGGGTTTTAGTCCGTAGGAACAACAATCATACCATAGGCTAGCTTCTAGAGTTTAGCCTCCTTGATCTCGTGGTAGATCTACTCTTGTACTACCCATATCATCAATATTAATCAAGCAGGAGTAGGGTTTTACCTCCATCGAGAGGGCCCGAACCTGGGTAAAAACATCGTGTCCCTTGTCTCCTGTTAACATCCACCTAGACGCACAGTTTGGGACCCCCTGCCCGAGATCCGCCGGTTTTGACACCGACAGTGCACTAAACTATCAAGTAGTCATCATATTGAACTAGCCAAACGTTCATAATGTCTGCCTCTACTCTTGCAATAGGCCTATCATCTAGCGGTGCATTATGGACATAATTCTTCTATGCAGCAATGAGGATAATCCTCAGATCACGGATCCAATCCGCATCATTGCTACTAAAATTTTTCAACATAAATTTTCTCTAGGAACATATCAAAAATAAAATAACGGAGCTAAACGCGAGCTATTGATCTACAACATAGATATGCTAATACTACCAGGACTAAGTTCATGATAAATTTAAGTTCAATTAATCATATTACTTAAGAACTCCCACTTAGATAGATATCCCTCTAATCCTCTAAGTGATCACGTGATCCATATCAACTAAACCATGTCCGATCATCACGTGAGATGGAGTAGTTTCAACGGTGAACATCACTATGTTGATCATATCTACTATATGATTCAAGCTCGACCTTTCGGTCTCCGTGTTCCGAGGCCATATCTGTTATATGCTAGGCTCGTCAAGTTTAACCTGAGTATTCCACGTGTGCAACTATTTTGCACCCGTTGTATTTGAACGTAGAGCCTATCACACCCGATCATCACGTGGTGTCTCAGCACGAAGAACTTTCGCAATGGTGCATACTCAGGGAGAACACTTATGCATTGATAATTTAGTGAGGGATCATCTTATAATGCTACCATCAATCAAAGCAAGATAAGATGTATAAAAGATAAACATCACATGCAATCATAATATGTGACATGATATGACCATCATCATCTTGTGCCTTTGATCTCCATATCCAAAGCATCGTCATGATCTCCATCATCACCGGCATGACACCATGATCTCCATCATCTTGATCTATATCAATGTGTCGTCACATGGTTGTCTCGCCAACAATTGCTCTTGCAACTATTGTTATCGCATAGCGATAAAGTAAAGCAATTATTTGGCGCTTGCATCTTATGCAATAGAGAGATAACCATAAGGCTTTTGCCGGTTGCCGATAACTTCAACAAAACATGATCATCTCATACAAAAACTTATATCTCATCACGTCTTGACCATATCACATCACAACATGCCCTGCAAAAACAAGTTAGACGTCCTCTACTTTGTTGTTGCAAGTTTTACGTGGCTGCTATGGGCTGAGCAAGAACCGCTCTTACCTATGCATCAAAACCACAACGATAGTTTGTCAAGTTGGTGTTGTTTTAACCTTCGCAAGGACCGGGCGTAGCCACACTTGGTTCAACTAAAGTTGGAGAAACTGACACCCGCCAGCCACCTTTGTGCAAAGCACGTCGGTAGAACCAGTCTCGCATAAGCGTACGCGTAATGTCGGTCCGGGCCGCTTCATCCATCAATACCGCCGAACCAAAGTATGACATGCTGGTAAGTAGTATGACTTATATCGCCCACAACTCACTTGTGTTCTACTCGTGCATAACATCAACGCATAAAACCTAGGCTCGGATGCCACTGTTGGAGAACATAGTAATTTCAAAAAAATTCCTACGCACACACAAGATCATGGTGATGCATAGCAACGAGAGGGGAGAGTGTTGTCCACGTACCCTCATAGACCGAAAACGGAACCATTGACACAACGTAGAGGAAGTAGTCGTACGTCTTCCCGATCCGACCGATCCAAGTACCTAACGTACGGCACCTCCAAGTTCTGCACACGTTCAACTCGGTGACGTCCCTCGAGCTCCGATCCAGCAAAGTGTTGAGGGAGAGTTTGGTCAGCACGACAGCGTGATGACGGTGATGATGTTCTACCGACGCAGGGCTTCGTCTAAGCACCGCTACGATATGACCGAGGTGGAATATAGTGGAAGGGGGCACCGCACACGGCTGAGGAACGATCATGAAGATCAACTTGTGTGTCTATGGGGTGCCCCCCACCCCCGTATATAAAGGAGTGGAGGAGGGGGAGAGGGCTGGCTCCTATGGCGCGCCCTGGAGGAATCCTACTCCCACCGGGAGTAGGATTCCTCCCTTCCCTAGTTGTAGTAGGAGAGGAAGGGAAGGAGGAGTAAGAGAGAAGGAAAGGGGGGGCGCACCCCCTCAAACCTTCTCCAATTCAGCCTCCTGCCCAAAGGGTGCGCACCAGCCCCTTGTGGGCTTGTGTGCTTCCTTCTTATGGCCCATAAGGCCCATAACTTCTCCCCGGGGGTTCCGGTAACCTCCCGGTACTCCGGAAAAATGCCTGAACCACTCGGAACCCTTCCGATGTCCAAACATAGTCATCCAATATATGAATCTTTACGTCTCGACCATTTCCAGACTCCTCCTCATGTCCCCGATCTCATACGGGACTCCGAACAACCTTCGGTACATCAAAACACAAAAACTCTTATTACGATCATCACCGAACTTTAAGCGTGCGGACCCTACGGGTTCGAGAACTATGTAGACATGACCGAGACACATCTCTGGTCAATAACCAATAGCGGAACCTAGATGCTCATATTGGCTCCTACATATTCTACGAAGATCTTTATCGGTCAGACCGCATAACAACATACGTTGTTCCCTTTGTCATCGTTATGTTACTTGCCCGAGATTTGATCGTCGGTATCTCAATACCTAGTTCAATCTCGTTACCGGAAAGTCTATTTACTCGTTCCGTAACACATCATCCCGCAACTAACTCATTAGTTGCAATGCTTGCAAGGCTTATAGGGATGTGCATTACCGAGTGGGCCCAGAGATACCTCTCCGATAATCGGAGTGACAAATCCTAATCTCAAAATACGCCAACCCAACAAGTACCTTCGGAGACACCTGTAGAGCACCTTTATAATCACCCAGTTATGTTGTGACGTTTGGTGGCACACAAAGTGTTCCTTCGATAAACGGGAGTTGCATAATCTCATAGTCATAGGAACATGTATAAGTCATGAAGAAAGCAATAGCAACAAACTAAATGATCAAGTGCTAAGCTAACGGAATGGGTCAAGTCAATCACATCATTCTGCTAATGATGTGATCCTGTTAATCAAATAACAACTCATGTCTATGGTTAGGAAACATAACCATCTTTGATCAACGAGCTAGTCAAGTAGAGGCATACTAGTGACACTCTGTTTGTCTATGTATTCACACATGTATTATGTTTCCGGTTAATACAATTCTAGCATGAATAATAAACATTTATCATGATATAAGGAAATAAATAATAACTTTATCATTGCCTCTAGGGCATATTCCCTTCACTAGGAGCCCTGGCAACCCCCGTTTCGTACTAGCCTTGCCGCCAAGGCATGTAACCCTATGTACGGAGCCAGGCGCAGACCCTATGCACAGTCAGGGAAAAGGAATCCCTTAGTATGTATAGTTTCCTGTCGATTTCCATGTTTATATATATACATATATGCATGCTTGTCCAGGGTACTATACTGCTTTTTTGATTCTAGTAAATGTTAGTGAACCAGCAAGGTTCTGTGCTTTTGCCCTCTCTTCTTTCCAGCCACGGCAAGGACGCGCGATCCCGCCATGGACCCGGCTCCGGCAAGAAGTTGAGAAGACCGCCCGACACAGCGATCCCTGGCAAACCAAACAAATAAAGTTTACCTCTTTTCCATTCGTATTCGTAACCTATGACTCGTGCATTAGAAAACCTTGCCACTCTTCTTTAAGGACTCAGGGGCTCCCATTTCTGACTCGAACGTTGCTTCGGTCAGAGTGGTCGTGGTGCCCCATGTCAAAAAGAGGTGGACGGGGGCTGGGCCCATTGACTGTAACCCGGCAGATGTGATTCTCTGGTAGGCGCAAGGGGCGCCGACAAGGTGGCTTGCCGGAAGGGCTCGTTTATTTACACCAAGGAGGCATTTCGCCTCCACTTGAACATACACGTGCACGAGTTACCGATAGGGCAAGACTTTTTCATTAATATGCCGATGTGAGTACAATGGTTACATGATACAAGCATGGGCTCGAGAGATTACATTATATAGAAATTAAGATTTGGCAAGTGCCTAGAATTTAAAAAGAAATATAGGTTCCCCGAGATCTTCGTTCTTGCCCCTTTCCTCCCAGCTGCGGCAGGTGAAGGCAAAAAGTAAGCGGCGGGGAACTTGCCGATGGAGACCTTGACGAGGAAGACCCTCGGCAGGGCATGGAGCCGAGGGAGGGGGGCGGCGCGGTCAGTCGGAGTCAGCGTCCTCCCGCTTGACGTGCTTGTCGTCGTTGTTGTTGTCCTCCTCATCACTCCCGCTCGAGGAGGAGGTTTCGCCGTCAGAGGAGCTCTCCACGCAACACCTTAAGCGAGTTCCCAAGAGCCCGAAGACCTTGACGGAGAGCAGGCCGTTCTCCATCAATTTGAATGGGAGGACGAGCTCCTCTAAGAGGCTATGGGCATGAGCGAAGGTCTTCCATCCATGGCAGAGATACATAACATGAGGGGCGGAGAAGTCGATGTCGACCCGCATGCTGCCATTCCCACAGCCCCTCATATGCAGCCTCAAGGCCTAAGGCAGGTCAAGCTCCATCTCCCGAGAAAACGGAGTGTGGAGACGAAGACGGCCGCGCACCGGCCCGCGCAGCCTGACGTAGAACTCGCGGGGCTGGTCTCCGACATGGCCCTCCATTGGAGGTGGGGCCACTGGCAGAGGCCAAGCCGGTGCGCCACCTCGCCCTCCTCTTCCCCGAGCGCCACGGCGGCCTCGGCCTCGGCCCCTCCCTCTTCCTATCGCGGCCGGCTCCGCCACCTTGAGCTCTTGGGAAGGAAGGGCACACTATCGAGCGGAGGCCCTCGTCGCCACCATCAGAGCACCAGCGCGTCCTCTCGGCATGATGAAGGGAAGAAAGGAGTCGAGGCGGAGGAGATGAGCGTTGAGGGATCGAAGGACGCCATCCCCCTCCCCTTCTTCTTATAAAGGCTCAGGGCCGAGGCTCGGCCACCCCGTTCAATCAATCTGGTCGCCGAGGGGCATAGGGAATCGGGACCGACTCGCTGCTCCAATCAGCGACGAGCCAGTTTCCCGCCTCCACATTATGGCCCGTGCCCTCCGCATCCACCACCTACCGTCCTCGGGGCATGGAGGATACGTGGCAAGCAAACCGGAATCAAGAGGATAACTGAGGTGACCACACTCCACCCCATGACCATGGGGCGCGGGCACCTTGAAGACCGCGACCCAAGTCCACCTAGTAAATGAACCGCACCCCTGCGTTTTCCTCCCTTTTATGGGGAAGGCGTGGGCCGCCTCTTTACCATTTACCAAGATGTGACGCATCAGGGAAGCAACCGCCCCACGCATGACCCCCACGTCACGCACAACCCCCACATCGTGCATTCAACTCGGTTCGTGGGGAAGTGCAACTGGCGAGGGAATTATAGCAGTACAACTCGGCCCCGCATGCCCGCGCACCATTTTGGGCCTAGCCCAACAACGCGTCGCGCTTATGTGTGACCCAGGCCCGGGGTCCTATTTTGTACCCCTTTACTTATGCGCGGGCAGTTGGAGCTGCACCTGTGGCCACACCTAGCAGGGCAGAGGAAGGAAGCAAAGCCACAAGACAACCAGAGCAACACCAAGCCAGAAACACGAAGAGCATAAGGGAGAGGTGAACTCCCCCGGCAAGGCCCTTGCCGGGGCGGCGTCCACAGCCCCTGCAAGAACCTTGCCAGGGAAACTTGCCCAACACCTGCAGAGCCGCCACCCTTGAGCCGAAGAGTTCCAACACCATCAACCACTTTGGAACCGAGGCTCGGGAGGCACCTCCATGGTGGCATGCAGATCTTTGTGGAGACTAGAAGCACACAAGACTATATGATAACGAGAAGACGACGGTCCTCAACAAGAACCTTGCCAAGGATACCCACGAGACCCCCGGCAAGACCCTTTCCGGGGACGACCACGACGCCACGGCCAGACCCTTTCCTAGGCCCCGGAAAGACCCTTTTCGAAGACACCCGCGGGGCCGCAGCCAGGCCCACATCTGCCAAGACTCCACCACCATTCCCATGCAGCTGCCAGCCCACCAGCTAGGCGAGCACCTGCATGGCGACGTGCGGCCTCTAGGCCAACTCAGCAAGCACATGCATGGTGTCATGCTGATCTTCGTGAAGACTCTGCCACCACAACAACTCAGCAGCCAGCCAGCCAGCGTGGCGCTACATGCCTCGTTAGTTCGGACATGCGTCGAAGCTAGGCGAGCTGGCGACAGCTGGGACGAGCTTCCTTGCCGCCCTCGATAAAGCAAGAAGGGCATGTCGATAGCGCATTAAATGTGTTTGTCCTATGGTGCTAGGAGATAGACTCGACCACCGTATAGCTTTCCACCTCCTGTATGCCACTGTGGCGGCCCCTTCGACTATAAAAGGATACCCGCGGCGTACTGAGAGAGGATTTGGATTTTTTGGACCCTGCATGCTTTGTAGCTAGTCCAAGAACACCAGATAAACATGAACCAGCAGGAGTAGGGTATTACGTATCACTTGCGGCCCGAACCTGGATAATCCCCCTGCATTGACCTCTCAATCCCGCTCTTTCCACAACCCCGCGCTGGCCAACCATAGCAAAAGGGATTCCTTGTGATCCTGTAGGTGTCGTTTCCCCCGACAGATAGCCCAATGCCACACAGTTTTCTTCATCAAATCGTGTGTGATATATTTGATAAAAGCAAACAGTTAAAAGGCAGACCGTATGTGATAGTTACACCTTTCACACACGAGCCTACACATAAAACTATGTGGGATGTACATACGAACGGAAACGTTTCCCTGGATTGAGTGTGTGGGATGTACATGTGAACATAAATGTATTCCTTGATTGACTGTGTGTGATATACCTATGAACAGAAATGTTTTTTTGGGATTCACCATGTGCGATGTACATACCTACAGAAAATATTTTCTCGGATTACCGTGTGGGATGTACATACATACAGAAATAATTGGGTTTCGATGCCTTTCCCGATCACACACGGCCCCAGCATGTGTCCCAGGAGGGCCTATCCCCGACGATTTCTGGGTCGTGTGGGAAGGACCCTCCTATCGCCCACACTCACTTGGTGACAGTTCCAAATGTCGTCGCGGAAAGGGTTAAAACCCGTTTGTATAGAACCGACACATACCGGTGATGGTTACATTTACAAATCACGTTGTAGAACTGTCACAGTTTTGTAGTCAACATTGTGGACTTGTTTTTCTGGGATCCAAACGTTTCCAAAATTTATATCTTAAATAGTGGTGTATCACACTTTTCATTGTGGACAAGTCGTCCGCCGCACTTTGTGACGTACAAATCGTCCGTCAAAATTATGACCAATTTTGGCAAGAAGTTTATTTTGGATTGTTTTTTAATGTTTTGGCAAGAAGTCGTTGTTGGATAGTATTTGTCGTCATCTATCCAACAAGATTAAGTTTGGTCAATTCAGAACTCATTTGTAGCAGTTTTGGCAGTCCAAACTTTATTGTATCCTTCTGTTTTGCTGGGCTATTTTGAAGCTCAGTAGCGGAAGTACCGCTGTGGGTAGTGATAGTACCGCGCAAGCGATGCTTCCGTCGTCCAGTGCCGCTGGAACTACCTCTTGTGTTCGGGCTACTGGACTCGTTTTCGCTTCGGCGGCAATAGTACGGCAGTTGGGCATGGTAGTACTATTTTGGACGGTAGTACTGCACCTTCCTAGCGGTAGTACCGCTCTCGCAGTACTTCTGCGACTGACTTACGTCACACTACCGACTATAACTTTGCTTCTATAGTCAATCACTGCGTCCACGGTAGTAGAGCGGGGTGTGGTAGTACCGCTTAGTGCGGTATTGTCGTCCTACCGTCCCTCTACTGCCGCTGGTTCTCAGTGTCCTGAGATACTAAATGGTAGTACCTCTTGTCAGTACGTTAGTACCGCTTTGGTGGAACTACCGCGCCTGGAATTTCATTATCTCTTAGTCCTACACCTGAAACTACCGCCCCAAGTGGTAGTACCGCTCCTCTCAGCGGTAGTACCGCTTGTGTGTGGGCTTTGGGCCTAACCGTTGGATTTGTACCCACCTTTAAAAGGGGGTCTTCTTCCCCAATGAACTTTATACTTTGAGCTCATGTTTTTCCCCTTTGTTGACCTTCTTCGAGCTTTACATCTCGCAATCCCTCCAATGATTCTTGCTAGCTATTAAGGGAAAAGAGAAAGGAGATCTAGATCTACGTTTCCACCAATCACTTTCTCCATGTGAGGGGAACCCCTTGGATCTAGATCTTGGAGTTCTTTGTGTTATCTTCTTCGTTATTCCTCTCATTTCCTCCATAGCATTAGTTTTTATGGTGGGATTTGGGAGAGAAGGAATTGGGCACTTCGTGCGCCCTTGCAATTGCATTTGATGCATCAGTTTGAGTTGTCCACGGTGATGCGTGGAAGTAAAAGTTGAGAAGCTTATTACTCTTGGGTGCTATGGTGCCCTAGACGGTTGGTGCATTCGGAGCTCAATCATTGTGGTGTAAAGCTCCGGGCAAGTGTCGGGGTCTCCAATTAGGTTTTGATGATCTCCCTGAGCAATGTTTACGGGTTCCGATGACCGCCTCCAATGGTTGGAAAAGTGTACGGGTTCTGGTGACCGCCCCAAGGGTTGCCATTTGTGCGGATTAGGTGACCGCCCTCATGGATCCCTTTGTGGAATCACGGCATGTTCCATTGTGGGAGGGCGTGGGGAGATTACGGTGGCCCTAGTGGCTTCTTGGGAAACATTGTGCCTATACACCGCTCCAAACAGAGATTAGCATCCGCAAAAGTGTGAACTTCAGGACACATCATCATCTCTGCGTGCCTCGGTTATCTCTTACCCAGGCCCATTACTCATGCTCTTTACTTTGTGATAGCCATAGTGTTTCATGTCATATATCTTGCCATCAGATAGTTGTTTATCTTGCTTAGCATAAGTTTTTGGTGCACATAGGTGAGCCTAGTTGTTTTACTTTTGTGATTGTCAAATTAAACACTAGTTTTATTCTGCATTTTCTCTAGCCTACGCCTTTACCTACTAGATAGTTTTATGATTTTAGGTTACATCCCTTTTGATCAACCACTAATCAGTTTACTAAATAAGACCACTATGTGGTACATCCTGATGAAAATGGATACCCTTTTTAAAGGATACTGACATTTTTCAGCTTTCTCTTACACAGTATGACTGGTCCACTATTTGTGAATGATCTATTTCCAAAAATGGCACATGTAGTTGTGTACTATCACATTCCTCCAATCAAGGAAGTTTTGTCTATACTCCTCCACATGTAACATAAGATTTGTTGTTAATTTTTTATGCGTGAAAGTATGACAATAACTTTTTGTGCTCGTGGAAAATATGATAATTTGCGTGTTTCAGGAAATGGTCTTCTGATTCTTCACTAAGCGAGCAACCACGTTGACATGGAAAAGGTTCATTGCACTCCATAATAGATGAAAATGTGGAAGAGCAAGATGAGAATAGCATGTCTAAGCTACGAAAGCGAATTACAAAAGTGTCAACTCCAAAGCAAAGCAAATAAGCAGTTGGTGCCAACAAGCATAAGAAAAGCAACAAAAGAAAATATGAAGCCTCCATGGCTGTAGCTAATGTCTGTCCAGAGGGTATGGATAGTGAGATCCCCACAATAAAGCATGTTAGTTATGTGGAACCTCCAAAACTTTCGAGTAAGTCAAGAAATATAGAAGTTGCAGCCGTAGTAGCAATTGGAGAAACTAAAATCCTACAATCAGGGTAGTCATTGTAACTGTATTTACATTTTACTAATCACATTGTTCCTTATTTGCATTCTGATATAATCAACTTTAGGTGTTCAAGTGGAGAAGAACAAAACATTGGAGCAATCTAAACGTGACAATATGCCCCAAGATGTCTTTCCTACAGATGTAAGCTAAATTACGGATTGAAAGTATTGAAAACTACAATACTATAGGATGCATTAGGATCACATGAACCCTCTGAAATGGTTGTAGAAAATAAACCTCAAATATTATGACATGTTAACAATAATAATTTGTATGGTTTCATCCTCGTTTAGAAAAATGTTCTAATGATGGATGCCGCTCTTTATTCTTTTTTTCCTCTCATATGCACTCAACTATAAGTAGCATAGACTTAGAGCATTTCTCCTTTCTACCACATGTCGCCACGTGAATGTTTGGAAAACTGTGAGATCACGCACTTCTGTTTGGTATTATGATGAGGGGAACCGGCCACAATCCATTCCTATCAAATAAGGGATAATATCCCATTCAGTTAAGGATAGTGTATTAGTTAAGAAAAAATATTATTGTTTGGAAAGTATAAATTGGTAGATCCTATTATTAGGAGCCACACCCTAATAAATCATCCCCATACAAAGAGAGGAGACACACCCACTCTTAATCAATCAAAAGAAGTATTTAATTAGCCTTTTCATTAATAAGTTTCAGATGAGTAGGTGGTGAATAGGCCAAGATTTTCGTGTGATCCATTCTCTCTGCCGTAAGTTGAAGGTCTAATTGTTGTATCAGGAATAGCATATTGATCTAGTCAAGAACCATGCTTTGGAACGTGAAAATATGGATTTTTCAGGAAAGCCAGGTTGGATAAACATACCCAAGACTGTTTATTTTTCATATTATTAGTCATTGGTCCTCCAATTATTTAATTAGTGTTCTGAATTTCATTGAAAGCGGCACCATTGAGTACAACATTGATGACCAGATAGATGATTTGCTGTGATCAATTCATAAAATATGGGATGAAATTGTATGTTATATGTGTTTTCTCTTATTTCAGGAAAAAATGATGCATGTTTCCTATTAATTTGTTCTAGTTGAGAATCTAATGTGAACTCCCCGATTCTCTCTTCGTTTCAGTTTCGCAAAGAAAGCATACTTCCAGAACGAAGTGCTCAGTCTGACTTGGACATCTAGACACTCTTCAGTGGTATTCTACCCTTGCCACATTTTAAACACGGTTACATTTACAAATCATGTTATAAAACTGTCACGATTTTGTGGTAAATATTGTGGACATGTTTTTCTGGGAGCCATAAGTTTCCAAAAATTTATGTGTTAAACAGTGTTGTATCACACTTTTCATTGTGGACAAATCATCCGCTGCACTTTGTGACGTACAAATCGTCCGTCGAAACTGTGGCCAATTTTGGAAAGAAGTATTTTTTTGGAATGTTTTGGCAAGAAGTCGATGTTGGATAGTAGTTGTCATCATCTATCCAACAAGCTTGAGTTTACTCAATGTGGAGCTCATTTGCAGAAGTTTTGGCAGTTCAGGCTTTATTCTATCCTTTTGTTTTGCTTGGGCTATTTTGAAGCTTCATAGCTTGCGCGGTACTTCCATGGTCCAGTGCCATGGGCACTACCTCTTGCGTTTGGGCTTCTGGACTCGTTTTCGCTTCGGCGGCCGTAGGACGACAGTTGGGAATGGTAGTACCATTTTGGACGGTAGTACCACTTTCGCGGTACTTCAGCGACCTACTTCCATCACACTACTGCCTATAGATTTGCTTATATAGTCCCTCGCTACGTCCAAGGTAGTAGAGCAATAGTAGGGTGTGGTAGTACCGCTTCATGCGATACTGCCATCCTACCATCCCTCTACTGCCGCTAGTTCTCTGTGTCCTGAGACACTAAGTGGTAGTACCACTTGTGAGGAAGTTAGTACCACTCTGGCGGAACCACCACGACTGGACTTTTGTTGTATCTTAGTGCTACACCTCAAACTACTGCCCCAAGAGGTAGTACCGCTCCTCTGGGTGGTAGTACCGCTTGTATGCGGGCTGGGGGCATAACGGTTGGATTTGTCCCCATCTATAAAAGGGGGCCTTCTTCCCAATGAACTTTATCCTTTGAGCTCGTTTTTTGCCCCATTTGTTGACATTCTTAGAGCTTTCCATATCTCAATCCCTCAAATGATTCTTTCTAGCTCTTGAGGGAAAACAGAGAGGAGATCTAGATCTATGTTTCCACCAATAAATTTCTCCTCTATGTGAGGGGAACCCCTTGGATCTAGATCTTGGAGTTCTACGTGTTCTCTTCTTTGTTCTTCCTCTCATTTTCCTCCATAGCATTAGTTGTTATGGTGGGATTTGGGAGAGAAGGAATTGGGCACTTTGTGTGCCCTTGCCATTGCATTTGATGCATCGGTTTGAGTTCTCCACGGTGATATGTGGAAGTAAAAGTTTAGAAGCTTATTACTCTTGGTTGTTTGGGCACCCTAGAGCTTGTTCCTCTTGGGTGCTTTGGTGCCCTAGATGGTTGGTGCTTTCGAAGCTCAATCTTTTATGGTGTAAAGCTTCGGGCTAGCGTCGGGGTCTCCAATTAGATTGTGGAGATCGCCCCGAGCAATTTGTATGGGTTCCGATGACCGCCCCATGGGTTGCCAAAGTGTATGGGTTCCGGTGACCACCCCAAGGGTTGCCATTTGTATGGATTAGGTGAGCATCCTCATGGGTCCCTTTGTGGAATCACAACATCTTGCATTGTGCGAGGCTGTGAGGAGATTACGGTGGCCCTCGTGGCTTCTTAGGAAACATTGTGCCTCCACACTGATCCAAATGGAGATTAGCATCTGGAAGGATGTGAACTTCGGGATACATCATCATCTCCGCGTGTCTCGGTTATCTCTTACACGGGCCCTTTACTCATGCACTTTACTTTGTGATAGCCATAGTGTTTCATGTTCTATATCTTGCTATCACATAGTTGTTTATCTTTCTTAGCATAAGTTGTTGGTGCACATAGATGAGCCTAGTTGTTTTAGTTTTGTGCTTGACAAATTAAACACTAGTTTTATTCCGCATTTGCTCTAGCCTAAGACTTTACCTACTAGATTGTTTTATGATTTTAGGTTACATCTCTTTTGATCAACCACTAATCAGTTTATTAAATAAGACCATTGTATGGTAAATCCCAATGAAAAGTGATACCCTTTTTCAAGGATACTGACATTTTTTGGCTTTCTCTTTCATAGTATGACTGGTCCACTATTTGTGAATGATCCATTTCCAAAAACAACATCTGTAGTAGAGTACTATCACATTCTTCCATACAAGGAAGTTTTGTCTATAATCCTCCACATGTAACATAAGATTTGTTGTGATTTTTTATGCATGAAATAGCACAATAACTTTTTGGGCTCATGGTAAATATGACACTTCACGGATTTCAGGAAATGGTCTTCTGATTCTTCACTAAACGAGCAACCACGTTGACACGGAAAAATTTCATTGCACTCCGTAATAGAAGAAAATAAGGAAGAGCAAGATGACAATATCACGTCTAAGTTGCAAAAATGAATTATAAAACTGTCAACTTCGAAGCAAAGCAAACAAGAAATTGGTGCCAACAAGCATAAGAAAAGCAGCAAAAGAAAATCTGAAGCCTCCATGGCTGCAGCCGATGCCTACGCAGAGGGTTTGTATAGTGAGATCCCCACAATAAAACATGTTATTGAGGTGGAACTTCCGAAACCCGTGAGTAAGTCAATAAATCGGAATGTTGCAGCCGTAGCAACAAGTGGAGAAACTAAAATCCTAAAATCAGGTTAGTCATTGTACTTTGTATTTAGATTTTAATGATCACATTGTTCCTTATTTTTGTTCTGATATAATCTACTTTAGGCATTCAAGTGGAGAAGAACAAAACACAGGAGCAATCTAAACGTGAAAATATGCTCCAAGATGTCTTTCCAACAGAGGTAATCTAAATTACAGTTTGAAAGTATCCAAATCTACAATACTAGGACGCATTAGGATCACATGCACGCTCTAAAATGGTTGCAGAAAATAAACCTCAAATATTATGACCTGTTAACAACAATAATTTGTATGGTTTCGTCCTCGTCTATGAAAATGTTCTAATGATGGATGTTCCTGTTTTTTCTATTTGTTTTTATTGTCATATGCACTCAACTATAAGTAGCTTAGACTTAGAGCATTTATCCTTTTCTACCACATGTCGCCACATGAATGTTTGGAAAAGTGTCAGATCACACACTTCTATTTGGTATTAGGATGAGGGGAAGCCGCCACAATCCATTCCTATCAAATAAGGGATAATATCCCATTTATTTAAGGATAGTGTATTAGTTAAGAAAAATTATTATTGTTCGGAAAGTATCAATTGGAATATCCTATTATTAGTGTAGCGACCCGACCCGAATGGATCAAAGTCTGTGTGTTTAAGTGTCATCCCTGGATCGGTATGATGACACACACAGTACTCGAGGATTTATAACAGAGGTAAATCACATGTATAAAATAATGAAAATACTATTACCTCAAATAACACAGCGGAAGTGACAACAAAGTTGTGGAGTCCCAATAACACCAACGACAAAGTTGAGTGTAGACATCGTAACCCTAACGTATCACTTACTCGTCGTATGATTCCTGCAACATGAGACGTTGCAGCCCTTGCAATTTCACACCATAGAATAATAATGAAAATGTCTAACTATATATGCATATTTGACTGTTGGAGGCTCTAAGTTTAATTTTGCATAAATCTAAAAAAAAATTCTACAACAAAGGAATAAATTTTATTTACTACCAAGTTGAATTACTCATATTGAGAAGGTAACCCTAACTCAATCCCGAAAATCACCAAATCATTAATAACCCAACAATATCATTAAATAGAGTGATGAGATCACACAGTAATTCATTTCCAGATACTCAAAGTTGTCCATAACCAGGGACACGGCTAATCATGATCAGTTTGTACACTCTGCAAAGGTTTGTGCAATTTTCCCCACAAGACTTGATCTCCTCCATTGAATTCCTCGCACTGCCTCATGTTTGAGAACCGGCTGATCGAGAAATAGTCTTTCCGAAAGGTCCCCTTAACCGATATATAGGCCCATACACCTACAATTCCCCTACATCTGGTAGCCCATCATGGAAAGGTTTCCCACAACTTACTTAACTATGCCAGAGCCCATAATGGCTTGTGGCTGCACACGGAAGTTTCTGTGCATGAATAATCTTATGATCCCTTTGAGCCTGGGTGGCATTTCATAGGATGATCACACAGGTACTCTAAGATCTCCTAGGACAACACTGGATTCCCCAGGTGCATGCAACCAATCCACCCAGATGTGTATTAAAGTACCCACCTTAAATTTCCTTAGTTATTATTTGTCACAACTTGCATGATTCTCACATACCAATCCCCGTCCACGAGCATGGCTAAGCAATATGAGCATAACGTATATTCTCGGGGTGATCAAAGGTACTAGGTTCCTACCTCATCATCTACATAGCAATAACCACATGTTCCCAAACATACTCATGCAATATATGAGGGGTGTATCTAATGCAAGTTAAACTGGGTATAGGAAAAGTATGATCAAAGTGTGAATTTGCCTTGTATTGTTGATGAAGATTCTTCGCACTCATAATTCCTAACAGTTCTACTCATCACACTCCAATCAATCTATCGTAAGGAAACAATTGTAACCACACATAAGCAATCACTCAAAGATCCAAAAGAAAAGGCAAAGAAACATTGAAAAAACTCCAAAAGAACAAAATCAAATTATTTTGCAAGATCAGATCATAATTTCGGTGAAAAAGTGTGGTGATGGCTCAAGATGTTAGATTACGCCTAGGGATTCAATTTGAAAAAAAGTAATCAATTGAAAAAAATGATACAGTTTACAAGATATGATCAAGTGAAGCTTCGAGTTCAAATTTTGAATCGTTCAAATTTGAAAAGTTCAAAAATTGAAACTAATGATGCTACTGGATGTAGGAAGTCAATATGAATATGTAGGAAAAAGAATCACTAGATTGAAAATAACGGATCAAGTAATTCAACATAGCATTGAATCTGCTTAGAATGTTGTGTAACAACTCTTTGGTGGACTAGTAGAGTAACTGGCTAGGAACAAAATTATATGTTGGAAAGATAATACTAATTGTGCGAATGTAAAAAATTACTTCGATACGAATCTGATGCAGTTGGGTTCATCGGAAACGGAGCTACGGATAAAAAAGATATGATCAAAAGAAGTTTGAATATGAATCTGAACAAATTTCGAAACTTGAAAGTTGCAAAAAGTTCATTTGATAGATTCAATAGATAGGTGGAATCAAGACGAAAATGTAGGCGTTGGTTTTATCTAATTTGGATGAACGAGTAAATAGTTATGACTAATTAAAAAATCAGGGCCAAGCTGTTTTACGGAAGAAAAAGAGTTATTGCTAAAAGATTTCTACGTCTAAAGTGTAAATGCAGAGACTAATTAATAAACTAATTATTCTATCGTACTAGTCTAGAAATAATAAGCTATGGGAGTATATAAAAAATACGAAGAAAGATACCTTTATACGGTAGAGAAAAGACGACTTCGAAGATAGGAGACAACTTCGAGAAGTCCCGCCGGAGGGAAGAAATATATTTTTCTTTAGTGAATCTAGTCAAACCAAAATATTGATCTAACCCGAATCGGATGATTATTGGAGGTTTTATGGATCTATATTTATAGGTGGAAAAGAGGCTTAGGAGTCAAAGAGTAGGCAATGTGGGACTAAACATATACATACGCAGATGAAATTGAAGATCATGTGCATGGCTAAGAGTTTGGCCCGGCCGTACGCGTACACTGCGTGGCAGTTTTTTTAATATATTTTTTCCTAAAATTTTAATTTATTTCCTAATAAATAAATAAACATAAAATAAAATTGTAAACCTTAACGAAAATGAAAAGGGAAAAATACGGGCAGGCCTGTCCACTATGCTGCGCATGTGGGCGACAAATAATTATGAGCCACACATACATTTTTTTAAATAGAAACAGAAAGGAAAACTGAATAACGAAAATAAAATAAAATATTATATAGGCATATTATACATAAAAATAATCAGAATTTTGTTTCCTAAAGATGAACATATTTTCAGTGGAAATAAATTCCGCAAAAAAATAAATAAAGCAAATAATACTGCTGGCTCATTTAAAAAGCAAATAAAAATATTTGAAAATACCAAAATAATTTCAAACTCATTTTTATCCAATTTTCTACTGTAGGGAATCATCTATTTTCCATATATTTTATTTTTGGAGAAAAATAATTTGAATAAGAACCAAATATCTCCAAATTGAAAATTGAGTTTCAAAATAACTTCAAAGGACTTTCAATTTGATTCTTTGAAACTGCCAACTCTCTTTTCTAGGCATTTGAAGAAGTCATTTTATCTTCTCTCATGAAACTCATTGAGTTGCATAAAGTTTCCGAATTTGAAATAGTTCCAAATGGAATTCAAATCTTTTCAAACCATTTTCATTTATTTAAATGGGAGAAGTCATATCATATTCACTCCAGTGTTTTGTCATGAAATGAAGTTGAATTCATGGACATCATAAATGCAAGGTGAAAGTTTTGGGGACGTCATTTTATTCCCTCTCATTCAACTTTCAAAAGTTTCAAATTTCCACTCAATTTCACACTACAAATCAAAGAAGCAATCAATATTACTTAATTAATATAACAGTACAAAATTTAGAATTTTGGGATGTTACAAACCTACCACCCTTAAAATGAATCTCGCCCTCGAGATTTGAACAGGCTAGCAAGAAATATTTTAGGTTCTGGTTCTTCTCAAAATCCATCGATCGACACGAAGGTCTGGGGTGCTACCACCCTTAGAAACATGGTTACGGTTCCATCAAAACTCATATACTCCATCCTTATTGTTGACAGGGTCAGTCGTCTCGGATCCTCGGGAGAATTCCTACTCTGGCCTCTTCCGGTAGTGGCATAACCTTTTCCTCAATTTCTGTGTCCTTTCATCTTGGTAAGGTTCTTCCGAGACTGGGTCTTCTTAGCTAATAGGTCTAGCGCCAATACTAAACAACAATCGGTATCTCATGGTGGACAAAAATTTATTGTTTCTCCTGTAGGAAATGGGTCTGGGTTGAACCTTACCATATGACCTACGGTTGGCAACAGCTACCGTGTACAAGGGAAAATTGTCATACCATTCTAAGGTTTAAACAAGGTTTTGATATTATTGTCTCTCTACTATGGGTAAGTCACTCAGATTTACCAACCCATATAACAGAGGCGAATAATAAGAGTAAGTCGGCATGGTGATCAATCCATTCCGCACCCAAATCATTACCTTATATATGGTTTAGTGAATCTCGGATTCTAACACTCGGTCATCTTCACAAGCATTGCAGAATTCTCTTTTCGATGAACTAAATTCAGATAAATCCATGGATTCTGCAAGCCAAACAAACATCTACCGTTCCTTCACAACTCTTAGGTTTTTCGTAACTCCTATAAGATTGTCTGTTGATAAAGGCATATCCTCTTCCAGGGTTTTTCCTTCAACAAGAGTGTGGTTGCTTCTTGGCAGGTCTTGGGGCCTGTGGGTTATGGGCTCACCTCATCACATTTATAGCTTCAACTCATCCTGGGGTTATAATTGCTCCATATTACCAACATTATGCCTCCTTTATATCCAATAGTACCGCATCCCTTCATATTTTTGTGGTATCTCACATATCGAGATAAAACTCGTACTTATTTTCTCCAAATTCCATTCCGTGGAATATCATTATCTTTTCCAGGGGCCAAGTGTCCTCACAGGGTACTACCACCATTGAAATGCACAAATTTTTCCATAGACCATATTTCTCATATCCTCGAAAATGGTTAAAATCTTTCTTCATAGAGTAACAACTCATAAAATTCAAAACCAGTACCAATGATGCTAGCTTTATTGATTCTGAAATTATGAAAATCTCCTACATTTCCATTTCATGCCTCAACTCAACACCTCAATATAAAAGAAATGTTCCCACTACTACTACTATATTTCTTTTTCAGCTCAACTATTCAGCAGAAGTCTCCTTCTGATTGGGACAATCTCTAGCAAGGTGCCCTGCTTCATTACAACGTAAACACATTACTTCTGACCAGTCTCGAGGTTTCCTTGTGATTACATAGCCTCCTTGGGTCCTTGGCTTCCTTTTTGGGCAACTGCTGAAGTAGTGCCCTGAATCTCTACACCTGAAATATGTGATATGACTCAGGTCCTTCTTTGTAGAAATTGGGTTGTTCCTGGAGTCCAATCTATTTCTCTTCCTGGATTTTCCGTGCCAATCAGGGCTTCTATTTCCTATGGGTCACACTCTACTTTCACTATCTGAAATGCTACTAGATCCCCCTTCAGACAATTCTGGGAGATGTGTCCTTCTTCTCCACATGAGTAGCATGACTTGGTGCAAGGTTTAATTGGGTCTTCTTTGGGTGTGTCCTCCACCTCTTCCTTCATCACTGGTTCTTCTAAAATTTCCATGAGGGCTCCTTTCATTGCTTTTTTCTTCTGCTGGATGGTTCTTTGTACCATGGGGTAAATGTGACACTGAGCAGGGTAGTGGGTAGTCCCTTCACACTAGAAACAAGTGACCTGCCTAGTTGGGCATTCTTCAGCTGGATGATTTCTTCACAATGAGGGTATTCATCCTTGTGTTCTTTATGGTTGTGTCCTATTTCTCCACAGAGCTTGCATGCACAAGGTTTCTTCATATCATTTCCATAAGGCTTCAATTTCTGGGACACAAGCCAAGACTTTAGCATAGTCAACTTAAATTCTTCCCAGGTGGTTACTCTTTGCCATCCATTGATGGTTTGGTACATCCTCCACCAAGTAGCAGCACCTCTTTCAAAGCACTGAAGAGCATGCTAGGCCATATCCTTTCTGGCTATAGTGTTATTCTTCATGTGATCTTCCATGTTCTGAATCCATGGGTCCGTCTCCAATTGACTTATTGGTCCCGGAAATGTGAGGTCATCTCCATTCAACCTCTATTGGTTCCAAGGGTTTTGGGGTGAGATAAGAGAGATAGAGAGGGATACAAACAATAGATTTGAAGGGACATATTTTATTTTGTGGCTGTCGGAAAAACATCAAACAAATGACAGCTCACAATCGTCGCCTCTAACGTAAGTATATAATAGGGGTTTGGTCTTCTTCCGATTGTGCTTGCCGATCTTCTCAAGTTCTTCTCCCAGGTCATTTCTGTTGACGCGAAGTCTCTCGTGATGTCCTTTAATATTCTGGAGTTGCGTTCCAAACCTCTGGGTTTCAACCTCCTTGGCATGAACCATGGTCCTACTGTCCTTCAGTTCCTAATGAATCTCCGGTGTCTTGAGGTTTTGCTCCTCTAGCTTGGCTACTTTCAGCTTCTGGGTCCTTAGTTCTTCACGAAATGCTTCCTTGTCAAATACAGCTTCCTGAAGGTCCATCTTAAAATTCTTGATGTAATACTCCAGATCTTGGTGATACACCAGCTAAGGGTAAAACTTCATCTTTTGCTGATAGGTGCTCCATTAGCCCTTTTGTCGTCCAATCCTTCCAAAAACATGCATGCTTAACTCAGCACGGTGACAATAGCATAAGCGGGCGAGAACATCATGGATAGTCGTGTTTATGCCCATGCCATTGCCATGGTCTATAATTCCATAGTTGATATCTCCTACCTTAGGGTTTTCTTGAGAAAAACTTTGAGTTTTATGATCCATGCTCCGGTCTTTCTCCGACACACCTTGATCTCGTGTATTGACAGCTTCGATTGTCTGACAATTTCCCTAAGGGTAGCTTTCCTAGGTCATACTAATCTGGGAATTCTTGGGAAACATTGTGCCTCCACACTGCTCCAAATGGAGATTAGCATCCGCAAGGGTGTGAACTTCGGGATACATCATCATCTCTGCGTGCCTCGGTTATCTCTTACCCGGGCCCTTTACTCATGCACTTTACTTTGTGATAGCCATAGTGTTTCATGTTATATATCTTGCTATCACATAGTTGTTTATCTTTCTTAGCATAAGTTGTTGGTGCACATAGGTGAGCCTAGTTGTTTTAGTTTTGTGCTTGACAAATTAAACACTAGTTTTATTCCGCATTTGCTCTAGCCTAAGCCTTTACCTACTAGATTGTTTTATGATTTTAGGTTGCATCTCTTTTGACCAACCACTAATCAGTTTATTAAATAAGACCATTGTATGGTACATCCCGATGAAAAGTGATACCCTTTTTCAAGGATACTGACATTTTTTGGCTTTCTCTTTGATAGTATGACCGGTCCACTATTTGTGAATGATCCATTTCCAAAAACAACCTCTATACTTGAGTACTATCACATTCTTCCATACAAGGAAGTTTTTTCTATACTCCTCCACATGTAACATAAGATTTTTTGTGATTTTTATGCGTGAAAGTAGGACAATAACTTTTTGGGCTCATGGTAAATATGACACTTCGCGAATTTCAGGCCTTCTGATTCTTCAGTAATCGAGCAACCTTGTTGACATGGAAAGAGTTCATTGCACTCCGTAATAGAAGAAAATGAGGAAGAGCAAGATGACGATAGCACGTCTAAGTTGCGAAAATGAATTACAAAAGTGTCAACTCCAAAGCAAAGAAAACAAGCAGTTGGTGCCAACAAGCATAAGAAAAGCAGCAAAAGAAAATATGAAGCCTCCATGGCTGCAGCCGATGTCTGTGCAGAGGGTTTGGATAGTGAGATCCCCACAATAAAACATGTTATTGAGGTGGAACCTCCAAAACCCGTAAGTAAGTCAAGAAATACGGAAGGCTGCAGCCGCAGCAACAAGTGGAGAAACAAAAATCCTACAATCAGGTTAGTCATTGTAACTGTATTTAGATTTTACTGATCACAATGTTCCTTATTTGTGTTCCGATATAATCAACTTTAGGCATTCAAGTGGAGAAGAATAAAACACAGGAGCAATCTAAATGTGACAATATGCTCCAAGATGTCTCTCCTACAGAGCTAATCTAAATTACAGATTGAGAGTATTGAAAACTACAAACTAGGACGCATTAGGATCACATGCACGCTCTGAAATGGTTGTAGAAAATAAAGCTCAAATATTATGACCTGTTAACGACAATAATTTGTATGGTTTCGTCCTTGTCTATGAAAATGTTCTAATGATGGATGTTGCTCTTTATTCTATTCGTTTTTGTTCTCATATGCATTCAACTATAAGTAGCTCAGACTTAGTGCATTTCCCCTTTTCTACCACATGTCGCCACATGAATGTTTGGAAAATTGTGAGATCACACACTTCTGTTTGGTATTAGGATGAGGGGAAGCCACCACAATCCATTCCTATCAAATAAGGGATAATATCCCATTTATTTAAGGATAGTGTATTAGTTAAGAAAAAAATACTATTACTCGAAAAGTATCAATTGGAATATCCTATTATTTTTGTAGTGACCCGACCCGAATGGATCGAAGTCTTTGTGCTTAAATGTCATCCCTGGATCGGTATGCTGACACACACAGTACTCGAGGATTTATAATAGAGGTAAATCACATGTATAAAATAACGTAAATACTATTACCTCAAATAACATAGCGGAAGTGACAACGAAGTTGTGGAGTCGCAATAACACCAACAGCAAAGTTGAGTGTAGACATTGTAACCCTAATGTATCACTTACTCGTCATATGATTCCTGCAACATGAGACGTTGTAGCCGTGTAGGTCAGTACATTGAATGTACTGGCAATTTCACACCATAGAATAATAATGAAAATGTCTAACTCTATATGCATATTTGGTTGATGGAGGCTCCAAGTTTAATTTTGCATAAAGATAATTTTCCCTACAATAAAGGAATAAATCTTACTTACTACCAAGTTAAATTACCCATATTGAGAAGGTAACCCCAACACAATCCCTAAAATCACAAATCATTAATAACCCAACAATATCATTAAATAGAGTGATCAGATCAACCAATAATTCATTTCTAGATACTCAAAGTTGTCCATAACTGGGGACACGGCTAATCATGATTAGTTTGTACAATCTGCAAAGGTTTGCGCACTTTTCCCACAAGACTCGATCTCCTCCGTTGAATTCCTCGCACTGCCTGATGTTTGAGAACCAGATGATCGAGAAATAGTCATTCCGAAGACGTCCTCTTAACCGATAGATAGGCCGGTGCACCTACAATTCCCCTACATCTGCTAGCCCATCATGGAAAGGTTTCTCACAACTTACTTAACTATGCCAGAGCCCATAATGGCTTGTGGCTGTACACGGAAGTTCCTGAGCATGAATAATATTTTGATCCCTTTGAGCCTAGGTGGCATTCCATAGGATGATCACACGGGTACCCCGGGATCTCCTAGGACAACACTGGATTCCCTAGGTGCCCGGAGCAATATGAGCATAACGTATATTCCCGGGGTGATCAAAGGTATTAGGTTCCTACCTCATTGTCTACATAGCAATGACCACATGTTCCCAAACCTACTCATGCAATATTTGAGGGGTGAATCTAATGCAAGTAAAATTGAGTATAGGAAAAGTATGATCAAAGTGTGAACTTGCCTTGTACTGTTGATGAAGATTCTTCGCACTCATAATTCCTGACAGTTCTATTCGTCACACTCCCATCAATCTATCGTAAGCAAGAAATTATAACCACACATAAGCAATCACTCAAAGATCCAAAAGAAAAGGCAAAGAAACATTGCAAAAACTCCAAAAGAACCAAATGAAATTATTTTGCAAGATCGGATCCTAATTTCTGTGAAGAAGTGTGTAGATGGCTCAAGATGTTAGATTACGCCTAGGGATTCAATTTGAAAAACGGAATCAATTGAAAAAATGCTACAACTTACAAGATATGATCAAGCGAAGCTTCGAGTTCAAATTTTGAATCGTTCAAATTTGAGAAGATCAAACATTGAAACTAATGATGCTACTGGATGTAGGAAGTCAATATGAATATGAAGGAAAAAGAATTACTAGATTGAAAATAACGGAGCAAGTAATTCAACATAGCGTTGACTCTGCTTAGAATGTTGTGTAAAAACTCTTTGGTTTACTAGTAGAGTAACTGATTAGGATCAAAATTATATGTTGGAAAAATGACACTAATTGTCTGAATGGAAAGATTACTTCTATACGAATCCGATGTAGTTGGGTTCATCGGAAACGGAGCTACAGATAAAAAGATATGATCATAAGAAGTTTGAATATGAATTTGAACAAGTTTCAAAATTTGAAAGTTTAAAAAAGTTTATTTGATATATTCAATATATAGGTGGAATCAAGATGAAAATGTAGGCGTTGGTTTTATCTAATTAGGATGAAGGAGTAAAAAGTTATGACTAATTGAAAAATCAGGACCAAATTGTTTTACAGAAGAAAAAGAGCTATTGCTAATAGATTTCTACGCCTAAAGTGTAAGTACAGAGACTAATTGATAATCTAATTATTCTACCGTACTAGTCTAGAAATAATAAGTTACAGGAGTATATTAAAAATACAAAGAAGGATACCTTTATAAGGTAGGGAAAAGACGACTTCGAAGAGAGGAGACAACTTCTAGAAGTCCCGCCGGAGAGAAGAAATATATATTTCTTTAGTGAATCTAGTCAAACCAAAATATTGGTTTAACCAGAATCGGATGATTTTTGGACACTCTATGGGTATATATTTATAGGTGAAAAGAGGCTTAGGAGTCAACGGCTAGACAATGTGGGACTAAACATATACATACACAGATGAAATTGAAAAATATCATGCGCATGACTAAGAGTTCGGCCCGGCCGTGAGCGTACACTGCGCGGCAGTTTTTTTATATATTTTTCCTGAAATTTAAATTTTTTAGGAATAAATAAATAAATAAAAAGAAAATTGTACACCTTAACAAAAATAAAAAGAGAAAAAGAAAATAACGGGCCGGCCTGTCTACTATGCTACGCATGTGGGCAACAAATAATTATGAGCCACACACACAGTTTTTTTCAATAGAAACAGAAAGGAAAACTGAATAACGAAAATAAAATAAAATTTTATATAGGCATATTATATATAAAAAATTTCAGCAAAACATTTACTAAAACCTGAACATATTTTTAGTGGCAAATAAATTCCGCAAAATATTAAATAAAGCAAACAGTACTGCTGGCTCTTTTAAAAACCAAATAAAAATATTGTAAAATACCAAAATAATTTCAAACTCATTTATCTCCAATTTTCTACTGTAGGGAATCATTTTACCCTATTTTCCATATATTTTATTTTTGGACAAAAAATAATTTGAATAAGAACCAAATATATTCAAATTGAAAAATGAGTTTCAAAATAACTTCAAAGGACTTTTAGTTTGATTCTTTGAAACTTCCAAATCTCTTTCTTAGCATTTGAAGAAGTCATTTTATCTTATCTCATGAAACTCATTGAGTTGCATAAAGTTTCCAAATTTGAAATAGTTCCAAATGGAATTCAAAATCTTTTCAAATCCTTTTCATTTATTTAAATGGAAGAAGTCATATCATCTTCACTCCAGGGTTTTGTGATGAAATGAAGTTGAATTCATGGAGATCATAAACGCAAGGTGAAAGTTTTGGGAAAGTCATTTTATTCCCTCTCATTCAATTTTAAGAAGTTTCAAATTTGCTTAATTAATATAACATTCCAAAATTTATAATTTTGGGATGTTACAATTAGGAGCTACGCCCTAATAAATCATCAACATACAAAGAGAGGAGCCACACCCATTGTCAATCAATCAAAAGATGTATTCACCTTTTTCATAAATCAGTGTCAGGTGAGTAGGTGATGAATCGGCCAAGCTTTTCGTGTGATCCATTCTCTCTATTGTAACATGAAGATCTAATTGTTCTATCAGGCACTGCATGTTGATCTAGTGAAGAACCATGCTTTGGAATGGGAAAAATATGGATTTGTGGGGACAGTCAGGTTGGATAAACATACCCAAGACTGCATATTTTTCTTATTATTAGTTATTGGTCCACCAAGTATTTAATGAGTGTTCCAAATTTCATTGAAGGCATCACCATTGAGAACAACATTCATGACCAGATAGATGATTCACTGTGATCAGTTCAAAAAATACGGGATGAAATTGTATATTGTATGT
Source organism: Triticum urartu (assembly GCF_056163025.1). NCBI lineage: Eukaryota > Viridiplantae > Streptophyta > Magnoliopsida > Poales > Poaceae > Triticum > Triticum urartu. Next base: position 492,462,023 of record NC_141877.1, read on the forward strand.
GTTTTCTCTTATTTTAGGAAAAAATGATGCATGTTTCCTATTAATTTCTTCTAGTTGAGAATCTAATGTGAACCCTTCGATTCTCTCTTTGTTTGAGTTTCTCAAGGAAAGCATACTTCGAGAACGAAGTGCTCAGTGTGATATTTGAAGGAAATATGCCCTAGAGGCAATAATAAAGTTATTATTTATTTCCTTAAAATCATGATAAATGTTTATTATTCATGCTAGAATTGTATTAACCGGAAACAAAATACATGTGTGAATACATAGACAAACTTAGTGTCACTAGTATGCCTCTACTTGACTAGCTCGTTAATCAAAGATGGTTAGGTTTCCTAACCATGAACAAAGTGTTGTTATTTGATTAACGGGATCACATCATTAAGAGAATGATCTGATTGACATGACCCATTCCATTAGCTTAGCACCCGATCGTTTAGTATGTTGCTATTGCTTTCTTCATGACATATACATGTTCCTATGACTATGAGATTATGCAACTCCCGTTTGCCGGAGGAACACTTTGGGTGCTACCAAACGTCACAACGTAACTGGGTGATTATAAAGGAGCATTACAGGTGTCTCCAAAGGTAGATGTTGGGTTGGCGTATTTCGAGATTAGGATTTGTCACTCCGATTGTCGGAGAGGTATCTTTGGGCCCTCTCGGTAATGCACACCAAATAAGCCTTGCAAGCATTGCAACTAATGAGGTAGTTGCGAGATGATGTATTACGGAACGAATAAAGAGACTTGCCGGTAACGAGATTGAACTAGGTATTGGAATACCGACGATCGAATCTCGGGCAAGTAACATACCGATGACAAAGGGAACAACGTATGTTGTTATGCGGTTTGACCGATAAAGATCTTCGTAGAATATGTAGGAGCCAATATGGGCATCCAGGTCCCGCTATTGGTTATTGACCGGAGACGTGTCTCGGTCATGTCTACATTGTTCTCGAACCCGTAGGGTCCGCACGCTTAAGGTTACGATGACAGTTATATTATGAGTTTATGCATTTTGATGTACCGAAGGTTGTTCGGAGTCCCGGATGTGATCACGGACATGACGAGGAGTCTCGAAATGGTCGAGACATAAAGATTGATATATTGGAAGCCTATGTTTGGATATCGGAAGTGTTCCGGGTGAAATCGGGATTTTACCGGAGTACTGGGAGGTTACCGGAACCCCCCAGGGAGCTATATGGGCCTTAGTGGGCCTTAGTGGAAAAGATAAGGGGCTGACCTAGATGGGCTGCGCGCCACCCTCTCTCCCCTAGTCCTATTAGGACAAGGAGAGGTGGCCGGCCCCCCCTCTCTCTTTTCCCCCTCCGCGAATCCTATTCCAACTAGGATTGGGGGGGGGGGGGGAATCCGACTCCCAGAGGGAGTAGGACTCTCCTGGCCGCCAAGCTTGGCCGGCCAGCCTCCCCCCCTCTAGTCCTTTATATACTGAGGCAGAGGCACCCCAAAAACACACAAGTTGATCCACGTGATCTATTCCTTAGCCGTGTGCGGTGCCCCAGCCACCGTATTCCTTGATAATACTGTAGCGGAGTTTAGGCGAAGCCCTGCTGCTGTAATACATCAAGATCGTCACCACGCCGTCGTGCTGACGGAACTCTTCCCCGACACTTTGCTGGATCGGAGTCCGGGGATCGTCATCGAGCTGAACGTGTGCTCGAACTCGGAGGTGCCGTAGTTTCGGTGCTTGATCAGTCGGATCGGGAAGACGTACGACTACTTCCTCTACGTTGCGTCAACGCTTCCGCAGTCGGTCTGCGTGGGTACGTAGACAGCACTCTCCCCTCTCATTGCTATGCATCACATGATCTTGCGTGAGCGTAGGAATTTTTTTGAAATTACTACGAAACCCAACAATATTGACATCTAGACACTCTTCAGTGGTATTCTACCCTTGCCACATTTTAAACACGGTTGCATTTACAAATCACGTTGTAGAACTGTCACGGTTTTGTGGTCAATACTGTGGACATGTTTTTTTGGGAGCCGTACGTTTCCAAAATTTCTATGTTAAACAATGGTGTATCACACTTTTCATTCTGGACAAATCGTCCACCGCACTTCGTGACGTACAAATCATCCATCGGAACTGTGGTCAATTTTGGCAAGAAGATTTTTTGAATGTTTTGAATGTTTTGGAAAGAAGTCGTTGTAGGATAGTATTTATCGTCATCTATCCAACAAGCTTGAGTTTGCTCAGTTCGGAGCTCACTTGCAGAAATTTTGGCAGTCCAGGCTTTATTGTATCCTTTTGTTTTGCTTGGGCTATTTTGAAGCTCAGTAGCGGTAGTACTGCCCTGGGTAGGAGTAGTATCGCTTGCATGGTACTTCCGTGGTATTGTGTCGCGAGCACTACCGCTTGTCTTCGGGCTTCTAGGCTCGTTTTCGATTCGGCAGTAGTAGGACAGCAATTGTGCATGGTAGTACCATTTTGGACGGTAGTATCGCACCTGCCCAGCGGTAGTACTACTCTCGTGGTACTTCCAGGACCGACTGCCATCACACTACATCCTATATCTTAGCTTCTATAGTCCCTTGTTTTGTCCATGAAAGTAGAGCGATAGTAGGGTGCGGTAGTACCGCTTCATGCGGTACTGTCGTCCTACCATCCCTCTACTGTCATTGGTTCTCTGTGTCCTAGACACTACGTGGTAGTACCTCTTGTGAGGACTTTAGTACTGCTCGGGCGGAACTACCGCGCCCTGACTTTCGTTCTCTCTTAGTGCTACACCTGAAACTGTTGCCCCAAGCGGTAGTACTGCTCCTCTAGGTGGTAGTACTGCTTGTGTGCGGGCTGGGGGCATAACAGTTGGATTTGTCCCCACATATAAAAGGGGGTCTTCTTCCCCAATGAACTCGTGTTTTGCCCTATTTGTTGACCTTCCTGAAGCTTTTCATCTCTCATTCCCTCCAATGATTCTTTCTTGCTCTTGAGGGAAAAGAGAGAGGAGATCTAGATATACATTTCCACCAATCACTTTCTCCTCTATGTGAGGGGAACCCCTTGGATCTAGATCTTGGTGTTCTTCGTGTTCTCTTCTTCGTTCTTCCTCTCATTTTCCTCCATAGCATTAGTTGTTATGGTGGGATTTGGGAGAGAAGGAATTGGGCACTTCGTATGCCTTGCCATTGCATTTGATGCATCGGTTTGAGTTCTCCATGGTGATGTCTACTACGCAACTTTATTCTTGTAGACTCGTGTTGGGCATCCAAGCGCAGAGTTCTGTAGGACAGTAGCAATTTTCCCTCAAGTGGATGACCTAAGGTGTATCAATCCATGGGAGGTGTAGGATGAAGACAATCTCTCTCAAACAACCATGCAACCAAATACAAGAAATCTCTTGTGTCCCCAACACACCTAATACAACGGCAGATTGTATAGGTGCACTAGTTCGGCGAAGAGATGGTGATAAAAGTGTAATACGGATGGTAGAAAAATATTTTTATAATCTGAATAAATAAAAACAGCAAGGTAGCAAATAGTAAACGGGCACAAAAACAGTATTGCAATGCTCGAAAATGAGGCCTAGGGTCCGTACTTTTGCTAGTGCAATCTCTCAACAATGCTAATATAATTGGATCATATAAGCGTCCCTCAACATGCGATGAAGAATCACTCCAAAGCTCCTATCTAGTGGAGAACATAAGAATAAATTGTTTGTAGGGTACAAAACCACCTCAAAACTATTCTTTCCGTTCGATCTATTCAAGAGTTCGTACTAAAATAACACCAAAGCAAATGCATATTCATAATACTCAATCCAACACAAAGAACTTCAAAGAGTGCCCTAAGATTTCTACCGAAGAAACAAAGACAAGAACGTGCATCAACCCCTATGCATATATTACCCCAATATCACCTCGGGAATCCGCGAGTTGAGTGCCAAAACATATGTCAAGTGAATCAATACAATACCCCATTGTCAGCATGAGTATTCAATTGCAAGACATATATCAAGTGTTCTCAAATCCATAAAAGTATGCAATCCGATAACAACTAAATCTCAAAGGGAAAAACTCAATTCATCACAACAAGATAGAGAGACGAAAACATCATATGATCCGACTATATTAACAAAGCCCGCGATACATCAAGATCGTGACATCTCAAGAACACGAGAGAGAGAGAGAGATATTAAACACATAGCTACTAGTACAAACCCTCAGCCCCGAGGGTGGACTACTCCCTCCTCATCGTGGTGGCCGTCGGGATGATGAACATGTCCACCAGAGATGATCCCCCCCTCCAGCAGGGTGCCGTAACGGGGTCTAGATTTGTTTCCGGTGTCTACAGAGCCCTGCGGCGGCGGAACTTCTCATCTAGGTTAACCCTGAGGGTTTTCAGAATATTTGTGAATTTATAGGGTAAAGATGTTGGGGAACACATTATTTCAAAATTTTACCTATGATCAAAAAAGATCTATCTAGGAGATGCATAGTCACGACAGGGGAGAGTGTGTGTATGTACCCTCATAGAACGAAAGCGAAAGCGTTAAGTAACGCGGTTGATGTAGTCGGACGTCTTCACGATCCAGCCGATCAAGTACCGAACGCACGGAGCCTCTGTGATCTGCACAAGTTCAGCTCGTTGACGAACCTCGAACTCTAGATCCAGCTAAGGGTGAGGGAGAGTTTTGTCAGCACGACGGCGTGTTGACGGTGATGGTGAAGTTACCAGCGCAGGGCTTCGCCTAAGCACTATGACAATATGACCGAGGTGGAAATCTATGGAGGGGGCACCGCACATGGCTAAGAGATCAACTTGTGTGTCTATGGGGTGCCCCCCTCCCCCGTATATAAAGCAGTGGAGGATGGGAGGGCCGACACTCATAGGGCGCACACAAGGGGGGAGTCCTACTCCCAGTAGGAGTAGGTTTCCCCCTTTCCTAGTAGGAGTATGAGAAGAAGGAAGAGGGAGAGAGGGGGAAGGAAAGGGCCTCCCACCCAATTCAGATTTGGCTTGGGAGGGCACCCTCCACTAGCCACCTCCTCCTCTCTCCCATTAAGTCCCAATAAGGCCCATTAACTCCCCGGGGGGTTCCGGTAACCCCCGGTACTCTAGTAAATGCCCAAACTCATCCGAAAACACTCTATGTCAAAACATAGGCTTCCAATATATCGATATTTATGTCTCGACCATTTCGAGACTCCTCGTCATGTCCGTGATCACATCCGGGACTCTGAACTACCTTTGGTACATCAAAACACATAAACTCATAATACCGATCATCATCGAACGTTAAACGTGCGTACCCTACGGGTTCGAGAACTATGTAGACATGAACGAGACTCACTTTTGGCAATAACCAATAGAGGAACCTGAATGCTCATGTTGGTTCCTACATATTCTATGAAGATCTTTGTCGGTCAAACTGCATAACGTACGTTGTTCCCTTTGTCATATGTATGTTACTTCCCTGAGATTCGATCGTCGGTATCTCAATACCTAGTTCAATATCGTTACCGGCAAGTCTCTTTACTCGTTCCGTAATGCAACATCCCGCAACTAACTCATTAGTCACATTGCTTGCAAGGCTTATAGTGATGTGCATTACCGAGAGGGCCCAGAGATACCTCTCCGACAATCAGAGTGACAAATCCTAATCTCGATCTATGCCAACTCAACAAACACCATCGGAGACACCTGTAGAGCATCTTTATAATCACCCATTTACGTTGTGATGTTTGGTAGCACACTAAGTGTTCCTCCAGTATTTGGGAGCTGCATAATCTCATAGTCATATGAACATGTATAAGTTATGGAGAAACCAATAGCACTAAATTAAACGATCATAGTGCTAAGATAACGGATGGGTCAAGTCCATCACATCATTCTCTAATGATGTGATCCCGTTCATCAAATGACAACTCATGTCTATGGCAAGTAAACTTAACCATCTTTGATTAACGAGCTAGTCATGTAGAGGCATACTAGTGACACTCTGTTTGTCTATGTATTCACACATATACTAAGTTTTCGGTTAATACAATTCTAGCATGAATAATAAACATTTATCATGATATAGGGAAATATAAATAACAACTTCATTATTGCCTCTAGGGCATATTTCCTTCAAAAGAGGGGGTGCGGTAGGCCACCGAGGTGGGCACAACCCACCTGGGGGCGCTTAGGCCCCCAGGCGCGCCCTAGTTGGTTGTGCCCCCCTTGGCGCACCACCCAGGTGCTTCTCTGGCCAACTGGTGGTCTTCTGGTCCATAAAAATCCATAAAAAGTTTCACAGTGTTTGGACTCCGTTTGATATTGATTTCCTGTGATGTAAAAAACAAGGAAAAAACAACAACTGGCACTGGGCACTGGGTCAATAGGTTAGTCCCAAAAAATGATATAAAGTTGCTATAAAATGATTGTAAAACACCCAAGAATGATAATATAACAGCATGAATATTTAAAGGGACTAACCTATATCATTCTTGGGTGTTTTACAATCATTTTATAGGAACTTTATATCATTTTTTGGGACTAACCTATTGACCCAGTGCCCAGTGTCGGTTACTGTTTTTCGCTTGTTTTTTACATCACAGGAAATCAATATCAAACGGAGTCCAAACAATGCAAAACATTTAATGGATTTTATTATGGACCAGAAGACCACCAGTGGGCCAGAGAAGCACCTAGGGGGTGCCCCGAGGGGGCACAACCCACCAGGGCGCGCTTGGGCCCCCAGGCACGCCCTGGTGGGCGGTGGCCTCCCGTACCCCTTCTTTGCACTATAAATTCCCAAATATTCTGAAACCCTTCGGGGTTAGCCAAGATCAGAAGTTCCGCCGCCACAGGGCTCCATAGCCAGCAAAAACCAATCTAGACCTGTTCCGGCACCCTGCGGGAGGGCGGAATCATCTCCGGTGGCCATCTTCATCATCCCGATGGCCACCATGATGAGGAGGGAGTAGTCCACCCTCGGGGCTGAAGGTTTGTACCAGTAGCTATGTGTTTAATCTCTCTATCTCTCTCATGTTCTTGAGATGTCACGATCTTGATGTATCGCAGGCTTTGTTAATATAGTCGGATCATATGGTGTTTTCCCCTCTCTATCTTGTTATGATGAACTAAGTTTTTCCCTTTGAGATTTCGTTGTTATCGGATTGAATACTTTTCTGTATTTGAGAGCACTAGATATATGTCTTGCATATGAATACTCTTGGTGACAATGGGGTATCATATTGATTCACTTGATATGTGTTTTGGCATTCAACTCGCAGATTCCCGCGGTGACATTGGGGTAATCTATGCATAGGGGTTGATGCATGTTCTCGTCTTTTGTTTCTCCATTAGAAATCTTGGGGAAGTCTTTCAGGTTCTTTGTGTTTGATTGAGTATTATGAATATGAAATTATATCATGTTATTTTATTACGAACTCTAGGATAGATCGAATGGAAAGCATAGCTTGTATTGTTTTACTATGGAATCTTGAATAGATCGAAAGGAAAGAATAGCTTTGAAGTGGTTTCGTACCCTGCAAATAATTTATTCTTATGTTCTCCGCTAGATAGAAACTTTGGAGTGATTCTTCATCGCACTTTGAGGGGTGGTTATATGATCCAATTATATTAACATTGTTGAGAGATTGCACTAGCGAAAGTATGGACCCTAGGCCTTGTTTTTAAGCATTGCAATACCGTTTTTGTGCTCGTTTACTATTTGCTACCTTACTGTTTTTATTTATTCAGATTATAAAAATACATTTATACCATCCATATTACACTTTTATCACCATCTCTTCGCCGAAGTAGTGCACCTATACAATTTGCCGTTTTATTGGGTGTGTTGGGGACACAAGATATTTCTTGTATTTGGTAGCAGGGTCGTTTGGGAGAGACCATCTTCATCCTACACCTCTCACGGATTGATAAACCGTAGGTCATCTACTTGAGGGAAAATTGCTACTACGTACAAAACTCTGTGCTTGGAGGCCCAACACGTGTCTACAAGAACAATCATCAAGCTCTTTTCTGGCACCGTTGCCGGGGAGGTGAGTGCTTGAAGGTATGTCTTTATATCTTGCAATTGAATCTTTTAGTTTCTTGTTTTATCACTACTTTGGTTTATAAAAGAAAACTACATAAAAATGGAATTTAGGTTGCATCATATTATTGATCATCTTTATAATATCTTTCTTGAAAATGATGGTTTGGAAAAGTTATGCTCAATTATTAGAAGAAGAAGTCAACAAAATGCTTGCCACAAAATATTTGAATGATGAGCATGATTGCAATGTTGTTAGTGTGAATTCTTTGAATGTCCAAAATGCTAATGATGATTGCACAAGTCATGCCAAAAAAATTCTTATAAGCATGTCACTTTTTGCAGAGTGAATTGGGAGTGCCTTTGCACACCAAAAAGGGAACATAGATTTTGTAAGAAGCATAAATATTTAGAAATGAAAAATTTGCAAGAGAGGCTAGATGATTGTGCTGAAAGATGTATTTTTTTCGCCATCCTTGTGAACTTTGCAATGAACGTGGTCATTTAAATCTCCAATGCAAATTGTTTCATGATCAAATCGTGTCCAAAATTTGTGATAACTTGATTTATCTTGAGCATCATAAAGAGCTTAGTCTTCTTTTGGGGTATGAAGAAATGAAACGTATAACTAAGGGCTTTCCAAATCCCGAGAGATTTCTTGATTTTGACCTTGAGGAAATTTATATGTTTTGTGCGGTAAATTGCATTGAGAATCCTTATATTGCCAACTATTTAAAGACAAGAAAAAATACAATATGAAGAGAGTAATAACGAAAGGGAAAATATTTCCCAATACCCTCCTAGTGTTTATTATGATGAATCAGGTGACTAGGAGGAGCTTCCTATCCAATCAATCACTTCAACAAAAAGCTTGAAAGAATTGATTAAACCCACACATGATGTGGTGAAGAAGAAGAAAAGAAGAAAGAATAAAGGTAAAAAGGTATCTCTCCCAAGTAATGTTGCTCCTACCATTGTGCCTCATGAAAATGAACCAAATATGTTAATGGAGGGTGATGATATTGAGTATGATTTTATGATACCTACTAGTTGTTGTAATGATTATGATTGGGAACACAACGATTTCCCTTATGATCTTGAAAATATTTTTGGAACTTGCTCGCAAGAATATGATAATAATGTTTGCTATACTATTGTTTCCATTCATGCTATTGATAAGAATGATTGTGATGATATGCAAAACCACAAGCTTGGGATGCTATGTTTAATGAGTATGATATGTTTGAAGATTTATTTGCTAGAAATATTGCTTTTCCTAAGCATGGGGATGCTTTGGTTAATGAATATGATCCTTTTATTCCTTCTACTTTCGATAAGAAAATTTATTATGATGATAGCATGCCTCCTATTTATGATGATTACATTGATGAAAGTGGGTTTGGAAGAGTGTCAACCTAGGTAGTAGTGATCCCACTATTTTGGAGGGTGTTGAATCTTATTACAATATTAATGAAAGTGGATTTGGAGAGGTCATGACTTTATTTAGTGATACATCCACTATTTTGGAAGAGGTTTCAATTGACTATGACAATGAAGTTGCTATCTATGATGATTATTATGATGATATGTATGCCATAAAGAGTAATAAATCTTCTATGCTTGTGCATCATGAAAAGAGTGATGTATGTGATAGCTATAGTGTTGAATCCATTCATGATGTTTCTGAAAAATTATTATGAGGAACGAACTTATGCTCTTACATATCCCAAAAATATCGAGTTTCTTCTCTGTGTGTTGGTTGTTTTGAAGTTGCACTTATTTTGCCTTCCTATGCTAGTTGATTCTTGTTCCCATAAGTTGTTTGCTCACAAAATCCATATGCATAGGAAGTGGGTTACCTAAATGTGCTAGTAATATGCATCATGATGCTCCCTTCATGTTTCAATTCTTATTTTTTATGCGAGCATCCTTGAAATCATCATGCCTAGCTTAAAAGGCATTAAAGAAAAGCGCTTGTTGGCACACAACCCAACACATTTACATACTGTTTTTGTGTGTTTCACATGATTATTCTACTCTATTGATCATGTTTTATTGCTTTTGTTTCAGTAAAGTGCCAAGTAAAGCCTTTAGGATCATGTTGGGTGATAGTTGCTTTGATCTTGCTGAAAAACAGAAACTTTTGCGCTCAGGAAAACAATTCTCATTTTTAATAGAAGCGTGATAAAATGCTGATTCTTTTTGAAGAAGATTAATATACAAATTTCTCACGTGGTCCCAATTTTTACGAATTTTTGGAGTAGCAGAAGTATGGTTTGAGTACATATTACTACACACTATTGTGTTTTTGACATATTCTATTTTCAATGCATAGTTTGGTTGTTTTCTAATTTCCATGGATTATATTGCTCAATATAAATTATGGAAATGACATGCTAAAGTAGGAATTGTGTGAGAACAATTATGAATCGTTTCTTTGACAGTACCAAAAGTGAAATGGTTTGCTCTTTATCATACTAACCTATCTCACGAAGTTCCGTCAAGTTTTGTGTGATTGAAGTTTTTGATGCTTTGGTTGAGATGTCGATATGAGGAGAATAAGGAGTGACAAGACCTTAAGCTTGGGGATTCTCAAGGCACCCCAAGTTAATATCCAAGGAAGATCCAAGCAACTATTCTTGGGGATGCCCTGGAAGGCAACACCTCTTTCGTCTCCAACAATATCGGTAACCTTACTTGCAGCTATGTTTTCATTTGTCACATGATATGTGTTTTGCTTGGAGCGTATATTTATTTTGTTAGGATTTGCTTGCTGTTATTTAGAATGATGTTTTGCATCTTTTATTTCAATAAAAGTTGCAATGATTGCCTTTGCCATGCTTATTTTGTAAGTATACATGTTGCTGTTCGAAAACAGAAAGTTTACCGTTGTTGCAAAAAATCCCTAGAAAAGTCAGAATGTGATAAAATGTTGATTTTTTTTGCAAAATAAGATTTCATAAATTTTCTACAGTGTGGTAAGTTTTCATAATCTTTGGAGTTTAAGAATTATTGATACTTTTGCATTCTTTACAGACTGTATAGTTTTGGTAGATTGCTGTTATGGTTGCATAGTTTGCATATGTTTGCTTGTTTAATGATTCTATTTGAGGATATGAGTATTAAATATGTAGGCACTTTTAGTATGCAATGTTTAGTAATAATTTTAATGGTTTCCTACAGTATAGAATGTTAAATTTTTTGCATTGGTTTATATTAACATATCTCACGAGTTCTTGTTGAGTTTTGTGTCGATAAAGTTTTTAAGATTTAGGGAAACCATGGTATAAAAGGAATTAAGGAGACACAAAAGCTCAAGCTTGGGGATGCCCAAGGCATCCCAAGTTACTATTTCAAGAAATCTCAAGCATCTAAGCTTGGGGATGCCCAGTAGGCATCCCATCTTTCTTCTTCAACAATTATCTGCTAGTATCGGTTGATCCTACGTTTTTGCTTCTTCAAATGATGTGTGCTATTGTAGAAATGTCATTTTGTTTTGTTTTGTTTTGTTTTGCTTGTTGTTTTAATAAAATTCTTAGATCTGGAAGTTTTTAAAATAAAATAGAGTCCTCAAATAATTGCCAGGAGGCTAAGTAAGTGGCATTCACATCCCGTCAATGAAGCTCTTTTCTATGTCATTTACTCTTGTGCTTCACTTATATCCTATGAGTAAATTGTTGAATAAATTGAATTTCATGAAGTTGAAATCATATCATGCCTAGTGGTAGCTTCACATTGGGTTTAGAAAGTGAAATCTTTTGAGGCTTGACAATCACAATATTGGTCATACAAGCAATTCATGAATAATTAGTATATGGAAGAGAACTTTCACATATAAATACACTATCATGGAAATCTTTCATGATTGTGAGCCCCCATCAAAATATTATATGCCAAAATTGTTGATGTTGTACAAGGAAGACAATGTAATGGTTTATGTTTGTTCATATTCACATAGAAGTCATATTGTCATAGATCCTTCAACATGTGGTGCTTGCCCCCCATCTTTGCTAGCCAAAAAATTTCGCACCAAGTAGAGATACTACTTGTGCATAAAAACACCCTTAAACCCAAATCTTATTTTCAAGAGTCCACCATATTTACCTAAGGATTGAGCAAGATCCTTCAAGTAAGTTGTCAACGGTGCAATAAGGCAATAAAAAATGCTTCTAAAAGTGTGAGATCATTTAGTGTAAGAGAAAATTGAGCATTGTACGAATTTTTGATGGCAAAGTAATAAAAGCGATGAACTACATAATAAAGGTTTCTATCATAAGGGCAATACAATATGATGTTCTTTTGCACTAAGGGGTTGAGCATACAAATAAATAAGTGCATGGTAACCTCTTCTTCCCTCTGCGAAGGGCCTATCTTTTACTTTTATGCAAAGAGTCAAAGTTCTTCTCTCTATTCCTTTTTAGCTTTCTCCTTTGGCAAGCATCATGTGGTGAGGAAAGATCTAGGCACATATATCCAGTTGGATATGGATAGCATGAGTTATTATTGTTGACATCACCCTTGAGGTGAATACGTTGGGAGGCAAAACTATCAGCCCCTATCTTTCTATGTGTCCGGTTGAAACATTTTGCTCATGTGTGAGTGTTAGCAATCATAGAAGACTATATGATGGTTGAGTATGTGGAGCTCTTGCTTAAACTCTGTTGAATAAGTTGAATAGCAATTGCTTGGTGATTGAGAACATAGGTTGTTGAGTTTTAAGAGAATTCATTGTTTGAACCTTAACATGTGAATTGGTTGCTACTATAACATGAGAAGTTTTATAAGAAAGAATTGTTGTTATGATGCTCGGAAAGGTGATTGAAATTGTCATTGATCAAACTTATGCACTTTTCTAGCATTCACACTTGATAAATTATTTCTTTTATTATTTAACTACTCGAGGACGAGTAGGAATTAAGCTTGGGGATGCTGATACGTCTCCAATGTATCTATAATTTATGAAGTATTCATGATGTTATATTATCATTCTTGGGTGTTTTACAATCATTTTATAGCAACTTTATATCATTTTTTGGGACTAACTTATTGACCCAGTGCCTAGTGCTAGTTGCTATTTTCGCTTGTTTTTTAGATCGCGGGAAATCAATATCAAACGGAGTCCAAACACTGCGAAACTTTTTGTGGATTTTTTATGGACCAGAAGAACACCGGTGGGCTAAATAAGCACCTGGGGCGTGCTCCGAGGGGGCACAACCCACCACGGCGCGCCAAGGTGGGTTTTGCCGACCTCGGTGGCCTCCAGTACCCCTTCTTTGCACTATAAATTTCCAAATATTCCGAAACCCTTCGGGGTTAACCTAGATCAGAAGTTCTGCCGCCACAGGGTTCCATAGCCACCGAAAACCAATCTAGACCCATTCCGGCCATCTTCATGATCTTAGCGGCCACCAAGATGAGGAGGGAGTAGTCCACCCTCGGGGCTGATGGTTTGTACCAGTAGCTATGTGTTTAATCTCTCTCTCTCTCTCTCATCTCCTTGAGATGTCATGATCTTGATGTATGACGGGCTTTGTTAATATAGTCGGATCATATGGTGTTTCCCCCTCTCTATCTTGTTGTGATGAATTGAGTTTTTCCCTTTGAGATTTCGTTGTTATCGGATTGAATACTTTTATGGATTTAAGAGCATTTGATATATGTCTTGCATTTGAATACTCGTGGTGACAATGGGGTATCATATTGATTCACTTGATATGTGTTTTGGCATTCAAATCGCGGATTCCCGCGGTGACATTGGGGTAATGTGACGCCGAGATAATTAAGCTATAGTAATCCTCTGCTAATGATACCATGCCACCATGATTACTGTTACTAATCCTCGCTTGATCCAAATCTAAGTTCAAACTCAAATTCAAAACCGAGTTTAAACTAAAATTTCAAAGTTAGTCAAACATGAAGCCTAAAATGTTCGAATAATCCTACAAATCCCCTGATCATTGTCGTGTTGAAACCAACTTCAACTAAGTTACTAATAAATTCCTAGGAAATTTATAAAGTGGTCCAACAACATATTATATGACCTTGTCAATTTCTAAAAATGCTTGAACAATTCCTTTGGACCTGAAACTTTTTAGGCAACCCCACAATGTTGTGCCTAAACTAGTTGCTAAGTTTCAATTTCAATAAAAATCATTTGATGCCTTCATTATATCCAAAACAGTAGCTATCCTTTTAATAGAAAATAAAAAAATAAAAAGGAAGAAGAGGAACCCCCCCCCCTATCTGCCTGGGCCTTAGCAGCTTGGTAGGCCCAGTCGGCCAGCCGGCCGGCCCAACTGCTCCTCGGGTCGTCTCCCTCCTTCCCTGTTCGACCGACCGGGGGGAGGGGCACTAGCTCGTCGCCGCCCGGCCGCCTCGCTACCCCCCATCGGAGGGGATAAGGCCACGCCCCACCCAGCGGCGCCTCGCTCCCCTCGTCTCCCCTTTCCACTTGCCCCCTGGATCCCCCACTCCTTCCCTCTCTCCCTCCCCTAAGATCTCCCCTCGCCCAAGATGGCCGTCGCCGCCACTACTCGTCCATGTGGCCACCGACCACCGTTCGTTGTTCCAAGCTGTCGAGGAGCTCCGTCTAGGTCCTCTCCTTCGTCTCCGCCACTGGATCAAGGCCGCGGTGCACCAGCGACATTGCCCACATCAACCCTTCATCAACTGCCACCTCTATCTCGTCGTCGATCCGTCCGTTCTCTGACCCCCTTGGTCCCCTAGGCCCCCTATGAGCTTCGCTATAAGTCGCTGCGCCGGTCGCGCTCCTCCCATGTCGCTTTGGCCGTCCCCATCATCGAATCCATCGAGCTCTGCCTATAGCCACCACCGGCAGTCGCCGCATCCCTCGTTTCCGGCCACGCCTACACGTGATCCTTGCACCGCTGCACACACCTCGCTGCGCTCGTTCGCTAGGTGCTCGCGGCCGACCATTCGGTCGCCGGAGCCGTCGGTTTCATGCGGGCCGCCTCGCTGTGTGGTCGCCAGCAAGCCCACCACGCACGCGGTCTGTTTAGGACCGGCCGTTGACTGCAATGACAGGTGGGCCCATGCCATTAGCGCGGTAGTTAACCACTAACCTAGGCCCTAATGCACCCATGTGACGCTGACCTATGTGCCCGCCTAGTTAACTAAAGTAACTAACTAAATTAGTTTAGCTAATAGTGAATGACATGCAGGCCCCAACCTTTTAATTAATAAAACATTTTAGTTAAATAAGTTTAACCCAGAGTAACTTACATGTGGGACCCGCAGCACTGTTCGTTTGGATAAGTTTGATTGGGTCAGCTGCTGACTCAGCTGTGGGGCCCCACTGTCAGCCACGCTTACACATGTGTGGGTACACTTCTGTGTACCCATAGCTTTTTAACCATATTCCCTCTTTAAATTAAATTTCAGAAAATGTTTAAAACTTTAAAAAAATCATATAAAATAATCCATAGCTCGGATGAAAAAGCTTTATACATGAAAGTGGCTTAGAAAGATGAGACTAATCTAGATACGCCCTCCGTGCAGGAGGTCACACGTCCCTAGCAAAGCGAACATGCAACCATCCCCCTCCGGTTCGTTTGTCCGAAAATGCCAAACTTCGGGAAAACATTCCCGGATGTTGTCCCCCTTCGTCGGTAGCATGTAGTGATGCGTTAGAACACCCCTAGCGGTGCTTATTGTCTTGTCATTTATAGTATTGGTCTTGTTTGCTTTGTATTTACTGTATCTCCCCCCCCCCTCTTCTCTCCGATAGACCCCGAGACCGATGCTGATGCCCCTGTGATCGTCTATGCCACCGACGACCCCTCCTTCTTGTCTGAGCAACCAGGCAAGCCCCCTTTGATCACCCCAATGTCGCCCATTCCATTATCTCATACTTGCATTAGATTTTGCTATTGTAATTGATTTCTCCTATTCTAATGCATAGCCTGCTTTTGCAACCTGCTTATTGTTTCCTACATGATTATCCTAAACTACTTAGTATAGGTTGGTTAGTGATCCATTAGTTACCCCCACCTTGTCCTTGTTGCCCCTACATCATCATCGATGCCTCAATCAATGTGATCGACAACCAGAGCCCGACACGTCACATGACATCACGCCCCTTTTGTTGCTTGACTCTACAGAGCAACTATCGAGTGCCGAGGGTGATACCTTCCAACACAGTCCTGATGACAACTCTGTAGTGTAGCTATTCAGTCATGGTCAATGAGGGTGGTTCCTCCTTCACCATTCCCGATACGGCTCTGTCGTGCAACACCTCAAGTGTGAACCTCGAGGGTGGTAACTCATATGTTCACCTTGATGATTACATCGAGTGTAATCCACCGATGGTGATTCCTCAGGTCTTCCCCTTGATGTTTGGACACGAGTTGGTATCAAAGCCGACTGCCTGTAGGACCCCCACCTTCTCCTTGTTGCCCTTGCGTCTTCATCGATGACTCGATCAACGTGATCGACGACTAGAGCCCGACACCTCACATCACATCAATACCCTTTTTTGCTCGACTCCGCAGATCTACTATCAAGTGCCGTGGGTGATACCTCACGACGCACTCCTGATGACAACTCTATAGTGTAGCTATTCGGTCGTGGTCATCGAGCGTGGTTCCTCCTTCACCATTCCCGATACAGCTCTGTCGTGCAACACCTCAAGTTGGTATCAGAGCCGACTGCCTGTAGGATCCTCCTTTCCAACTCCTTGGCCGATATTGAGTCTAGTCTTGAAAAACTGATTTACTAACATGGTTGTGAGGATAACGGGCCCACGTCATCATTGGGTGGTGTTAGGATCTTTTATGCCTTGCCTATGCTCTGGGATTCTGATCTCTCATCTATTCGGGTAAATGGTCTTCTAACTATAACTCTAGGTTCTCGTAAATACTTTCTCCCAGAGAGCCCTTCCATTCCAGATGATGGCCTGCTGCACCAGAAGATTCTGATGATTCTCTCCGATGTTTTCCCAAGAGCCTTGTGCCCTTCGCCATTGCGATCCCAACCACCGTTAAATCATTAAGGGTAACTACCTACATTGTCGTTCATACCTTCATCCTCAGTTGCTCTTGTTATTACAAGATGTCCCGAAATAAACTCCGATGTTCTGACAATCCTTTATGCTTACTGCCCTGTAGTTCCTTGCCACATGAATACCCTATGAATAATTCCTCACACTTTTCTAGTTGATCAAGTGCTTCACAAGATACTTTGAAATACCATTCGATCTTTTGATAATCCTCTCCAACTATGGCTCTGCAAATACTTATCTGCTTGCATTATGGTTATTTCCACATGTCTAGCAATACTCATTAGCATCCTTTCTTCCCTTGGTTCAGACGTCACTCCGGACATGAGCTAGTGTTCGGCGAATCAAGCCTTGATTGATTGTCACTATGAGTCTATTCAACTATCCATCCTTAATCAGAGTATTTGCTTCTGATCTCTTGAATTGGAAATCATAATTCCGTTACATTTGAGCTTAGACTTAGTCAGTTGTTTCTATAATCTGATCTCCTTGCATTCTTTCTTCTCTGGATTGAGTACCGTTGCACACATTAGATCCCTTGTGGACCACCGGATCTTTTCTGGGTTTTATCAAACAGCGTCCTTCATATTCACTAACCTTGTGAGCTTTTCCTCGGATACATAATGCCTTTGGTAAATTGTATCCCCCGCTCTTGTCAACCATACTCTGCTTCGGAGCTTGAGTTATTTATTCCTAAAGTTTGTGGTATATGTTCCTAAGATGCCCCTATGGGTTGAATCTACGCCTTCCCTAATCTGTGTGAACCCGAAGATTATGTGGGCTATATCTACTGGCGTTTTCTTCGGATAAATTTTCAATTCTACCACTTCGTCAAAGACGAGAAGTAAATGGAAGGTTATGCATTTATGAAGTGGGAGTCGACCTTGAACCTTTGTGTTCATGCCCATGGACCCAATGTGGAACTTATCATGAATGCTTCTTGTGACAATATTAATCCCCTTGTGATAATTTCATCTTGTATCTATTTTGGTCCATTGCAACCATGGTTCCGTCCATATTTTTCTTCTTTGATACCATTTCTCTCACAAGATAAAGTACTTGTCTTCTGCAGATCTTTTCATCTGTCCGACCTCTATGCGGTTCTACCTTCAAGTATTACCCTCTAGTATCTCGAGAATATCATGGAACTACATAACTTTTTGTGAGTTCTTCATCAACTATTATTTCTCGCTGAATTCCAATTTTCCACGGGTTCTGAGTTGTTAGACACTCGAGAACATTGATAACTGATTCGAGTCAACACTTTCCTTTCCATTGTTTTGTTTAACCTTTCTTGTAACCTATCTTACCTGTGTAGTGATAATTCCCTGCTTATGTAACACCTCGGTGTACAAACTCTATCCGTAAGATCTTGTTACTATTGTTGATGACATTCCGGTAGCCGCCGATGGACGAGAACTTTGCCTATTGGTCTGTCTCGTCTTAACTAGCAGGACAATGGTTCTCTTCGTCCCTCACCCTTGGTACCAACATTGTTGACATGCTATATATCCTTTGGCATGCCTTCCTATCATGGCTGTGCAAGATATTAGCGCCTTCCTGCTTTTGACCCACACGGTGGGCCCATAACCCACAGTTCCACAGGATCGAAACCTGACTCTCTTGTACATCCCTGTTTTCCAAAATTGTTCCTTGCGCTTGGCTTCATATGTAATTCATGAGCCACCTTTCTTGTGATTTGTTCTGGTATAGGACCCAATACTTATTCCCATTGCTCTGAACCCCTTTTACCCTCTGTTTCAGGCAAAAAGTGGTTGCCTACCCACTTGAAGCTTCTTATGGCACCTTCTTACCTAGCTCTCGTGACTTTCTTAAATTTCAACTCGAGAGATGCCTCTAGGACACATTCACTGAGATAGCATCCAGGTACCTATCTTGTGTTGATCTTCATCCTTCTCAAGTCTTTCCCCCTTACTCCACGCCTTAAATCTCAGGGCGAGATTTCTTGTAGTGGAGGAGAATTGTGACCCCAGATAATTAAGCTACAATAATCCTCTAGTAATGATGCCACGTCACCATGATTACTGTTACTAATCCTCGCTTGATCCAAATCTTAGTTCAAACTCAAATTCAAAACCGAGTTCAAAGTCAAAATTCAAATTTAGTCAAACATGAAAACTAAAATGTTCGTATAATCCTACAAATTCCCCTGCTCATTGTCGTGTTCTAACCAACTTCGATTGACTTACTAATAAATTCCTAGGAAATTTATAAAGTGGCCCAACAGCATATTAAATGACCTTGTCAATTTCTAAAAATGGTTGAACAAATCCTTTGGCCCTGAAACTTTTTAGGCAACTCCACAATGTTGTGCCTGAACTATTTGCTAAGTTTCACTTTCAAGAAAAATCATTTGATGCCTTGATTCTATCCAAAACAATAGCTATCCTTTTAATAGAAAATAAAATCAATAAAAAAGAAGAATAGGAACCCACCCCCTCTCTGCCTAGGCCTTAGCAGCTTGGCAGGCCCAGTCGGCCAGCCGGCCAACCCACCCACCTCACCCGACCAGCCCAACCCCTCCCCGGGTCGTCTCCCTCCTTCCCTGTTCGACCGACCGGGGAGAGGGGCTCCAGCTCGTCGCCGCCCGACCGCCTCACTACCCCCCGTCGGAGGGGATAAGGCCATGCCCCACCCCGCGGTGCCTCGCTCCTCTCATCTCCCCTTCCACTTGCCCCCTGGCTCCCCCACTCCTTCCCTCTCTCCCTCCCCTAAGATCTCCCCTCGCCCAAGATGGTCGTCGTCGCCGCTGCTCGTCCATGTGGCCATTGGCCACCGTTCGTCGTTCCAAGCTGTCGAGGAGCTCAGGCAAGGTCGTCTCCACCACTGGATCAAGGCCGAGGTGCACCAGTAATGTTGCCCACGTCAATCCCCTTCATCGACCGCCGCCTCTATCTCTCCGTCGATCCGGCCATTCTCTGACCCCTTGGCTCCCCTGAGCCCCCTACAAGCTTCGCTGTAAGCCGCTGCGACGGTCGCGCTCCTCCCTTTTTGCTTTGCTCGTCCCCATCATCGAGTCTGTCGAGCTCCTCCCGTACCCACCATCAGTCGTCGCCGCATTCATCGTTTTTGACCACACCTGCACGCGTTGCTTGCACCGCTGCACACACCTCGCTGCGCTTGTTCGCTAGGTGTTCGCGGCCGACCATTTGGTCGCCGGAGCCGTCGGCTTCATGCGGGCCGCCGTGTTGTGTGGTTGCCGGCGAGCCCACCACACGCGCGGTCGGTTTAGACCGGCCGTTGAATGCTATGAAAGGTGGGCCCACGTCATTAGCGATGTAGTTAACCACTAACCTGGGCCCTAATGCACCCATGTGACGCTGACCTATGAGCCAGCCTAGTTAATTAAAGTAACTAACTAAATTAGTTTAGCTAACAGTGAATGACACGCGGGCCCCAACCTTTTAATTAATAAAATGTTTTAGTTAAATAAGTTTAACCCTGAGTCACTTACATGTGGGACCCGCAGCACTGATCGTTTGGATAAGCTTGACTGGGTCAGCTGCTGACTTAGAAGTGGGGTCCCACTGTCAGCCACGCTTACACATGTGTGGGTACACTTTTGTGTACCCATAGCTTTTTCACCATTATTCCCTATTTAAATTAAATTTCAAAAAATGTTTAAAACTTTGAAAACTCATATAAAAAAATTGGTTGCTCGGATGAAAAAGTTTTATACATGAAAGTTGCTCAGAAAGACGAGACAAATCCGGATACGCCTCTCCGTTCATGTGTCACACGTCCCTAGCATAGCGAACATACAACCATCCCCCTCCGGTTCATCTGTCCAAAAATGCCAAACTTCGGGAAAACATTCCTAGATGTTGTCCCCCTTCGCCGGTAGCGTGTAGTGTTGCGTTAGAGCACACCTAGCACTGCTTATTGTATTGTCATGCATAGTATTGCTCTTGTTTGCTTTGTATTTACTATTTCTTCCCCCGCTTCTCTCCGGTAGACCCCGAGACCGATGACCATGCCCTTATGGTCGTCTACGGCACCGACGACCCCTCCTTCTCCTCTGAGCAACCAGGAAAGCCCCCCCTTTGATCATCCCGATATCGCCCATTCCATTCTCTCATGCTTGCATTAGATTTGTCTATTGTAATTGATTGCTCCTATTGTGATGCATAGCCTGCTTTCGTAACCTACTTATTGTTACCTACCTTCTTATCCTAGACTGCTTAGTATAGGTTGGTTAGTGCTCTATCAGTGACCCCCACTTTCTCCTTGTTTCCCTTGCGTCTTCATCGATGGCTCGATCAACGTGATCGACGACTAGAGCCCGACACCTCACGTCACATCAATACCCTTTTTTGCTCAACTTCGCAGATCTACTATCAAGTGCCGTGGGTGATACCTCACGATGCACTCCTGATGACAACTCTGTAGTGTAGCTATTCGGTCGTGGTCATCGAGCGTGGTTCCTCCTTCACCATTCCCGATACAGCTCTGTCGTGCAACACCTCAAGTTGGTATCAGAGCCGACTGCCTGTAGGATCCCCCTTTCCAACTCCTTGGCCGAAGTTAAGTCTAACCTTTGAAAAACTGATTTACTAACATCGTTGTGTGGCTTGTGGGCCCACGTTGTCATTGGGTGGTATTAGGATCTTTTATTCCTTGCCAATGATCTGGGATTCTGATCTCTCATCTATTCGAGTAAATGGTCTTTCTAACTATAACTCTAGGTTCTCGTAAATACTTTGTCCCGAAGATCCCTTTCATTCCAGATGATGGCCTGCTCCACTAGAAGATTCAGAAGATACTCTCCGATGTTTTCCCAAGAGCCCTGTGCCCTTCGCCATTGCGATCCCTACCACCGTTAAATCATTATGGGTAACTACCTACATTGTTGTTCATACCTTCATCATTAGTTGCTCTTGTTATTACAAGATGTCCTAAAATACACTCCGATGTTCTGAGAATCCTTTATGCTTAGTGCCTTGCAATTCCTTGTCACGTGAATACCCTATGAATAATTCCTCACACTTTTCTAGGATTTGTTCATTTCTAGTTTTTCAAGTGATTCACAAGATACTTTGAAATACCATCCGGTCTTTTCATAATACTCTCCAACTATTGCTCTGCAAATACTTATTTGCTTGCATTATGGTTATTTCCATATGTCTAGCAATACTCATTAGCATCCTTTGTCATCGTAATTTTGAGAATTTGATTCGATTTGTTTGTGAATGCTCGCGATCATCAGTCCTATTTAAAAATCTTCCCTTGGTTCAGACGTCACTCCGGACATGAGCTGGTTTTCGGCGAATCAAGCCTTGATTGATTGTCACTATGAGTCTATTCAACTAACCATCCTTAATCAGAGTGTTTGCTTCTGATCTCTTGAATTGGAAATCGTAATTCCGTTACATTTGAGCTTAGACTTAGTCAGTTGTTTCTATAATCTGATCTCCTTGCATTCTTTCTTCTCTGGGTTGAGTATCATTGCTCACATCAGATACCATATGGACCACCAGATCTTTTTTTGGGTTTTATCAGACAACGTCCTTCATATTCACTAACCTTGTGAGCATTTCCTCGGATACATAATGGCTTTGGTAAATTGTATCCCCCGCTCTTGTCAACCATACTCTGCTTACGAGCTTGAGTTATTTATCCCTAAAGTTTGTGGTATATGTTCCTAAGATGCCCCTATGGTTTGAATCTATGCCTTACCTAATCTGTGTGAACCCGAAGATTATGTGGGTTATATCTACTGGCGTTTTCTTCGGATAAATTTTCAATTCTACCAATTCGTCGAAGACGAGAAGTAAATGGAAGGTTATGCATTGATAAAGTGGGAGTCGACCTTGAACCTTTGTGTTCATGCCCATGGACCCAATGTGGAACTTATCATGAAAGCTTCTTGTAATAGTATTAATCCCCATGTGAAAAGTTCATCTTGTATCTATGTTTGGTCCTTTGCAACCATGGTTCCCGCCATATTTTTCTTCTTTGATACCATTTCTCTCACAAGATAAAGTACTTGTCTTCTGCAGATCTTTTCATTTGTCCAACCTCTATGCGGTTCTACCTTCGAGTATTACCCTCTAGGATCTCAAGAATATCATGGAACTACATAACGTTTTATGAGTTCTTCATCAACTATTATTTCTTGCTAAATTCCAATTTTCCACGGGTTCTGAGTTGTTAGACACTCGAGAACACCAATAACTGATTCGAGTCTACACTTTCCTTTCCATTGTTTTGTTTAACCTTTCTTGTAACCTATCTTACCTGTGCAGTGATAATTCCCTGCTTATGTAACACCTCGGTGTACAAACTCTGTCAGTAAGAGCTTGTTACTAATGTTGATGACATTCCGGTAGCCGCCGATGGACGAGAACTTTGCCTATTGGTCAGCCTCGTCTTAACGAGCAGGAAAATGATTCTCTTCGTCCCTCGCCCTAGGTACCAACATTGTTGATAACATAATTGACATGCTATATATTCTGACCTGCCTTGCTATCATGGTCTTGCAAGACATTAGCGCCTTCCTGCTTTTGACCCACATGGTGGGCCCATAACCCACAGTTCCACAGGATCAAAACCGACTCTCCTGTACATCCCTGTTTTCCAAAATTGTTCCTTGTGATTGGCTTCATATGTAATTCACGAGCCACCTTTCTTGTAATTTCTTGTGGTATCAGACGCAATACTTATTCCCATTGCTCTGAACCCCTTTTACCCTCTGTTTCAGGCAACGAACAGTTGCCTACACGCTTGAAGCTTCTTATGGCACCTTCTTACCTTGTTCTTGATGACTTTCTTAAATTTCAACCCGAGAGATGCCTCTAGGCCATGTTCACTGAGATATCCCCTAGGTACCTATCTTGTGTTGAGCTTCGTCCTTCTCAAGTCTTTCCCCCTTACTTCATGCCTTAAATCTCGGGACGAGATTTCTTGTAGTGGAGGAGAATTGTGACGCCCAGATAATTAAGCTACAACAATCCTCTGCTAATGATGCCACATCACCATGATTACTGTTACTAATCCTCTCTTGATCCAAATCTAAGTTCAAACTCAAATTCAAAACCGAGTTTAAAGTCAAAATTCAAATTTAGTCAAACATGAAAACCAAAATGTTTGATTAATCCTACAAATTCCCCTGATCATTGTCGTGTTGAAACCAACTTCAACTGACTTACTAATAAATTCCTAGGAAATTTCTAAACTGGTCCAACAACATATTAAATGACCTTGTCAATTTCTAAAAATGCTTGAACAATTCCTTTGGCCCTGAAACTTTTTAGGCAACCCCACATTTTTGTTCCTGAACTATTTGCTATGTTTCACTTTCAAGAAAAATCATTTGATGCCTTAATTCTATCCAAAACAGTAGCTATCCTTTTAATAGAATATGAAATAAATAAAAAAGAAGAAGAGGAAACCACCCTCTCTTTTTGGGCCTTAACAGCTTGGCAGGCCCAGTCGGCCAGCCGGCAGGCCCACCTACCTCACCCGACCGGCCCAACCCCTCCCCTGGTCATCTCCCTCCCCAGTTCGACCGACTGGGGGGAGGGGCTCCAGCTCGTTGCCGCCCGACCGCCTCGCTACCCCCCGTCGGAGGGGATAAGGCCACGCCCCAACCCGCGGCGCATCGCTCCCCTTGTCTCCCCTTCCCACTTGCCCTGGCTCCCCCACTCCTTCCCTCTCTCCCTCCCCTAAGATCTCCCCTCGCCCAAGATGGCCGTCGCCGCCGCTCCTCATCCATGTGGCCACTAGCCATTGTTCATCGTTCCAAGCTGTCGAGGAGCTCCGGCGAGGTAGTCTCCTTCGTCTCCGCCACTGGATCAAGGCTGAGGTGCACCAGCGACGTTGCCCATGTCAATCACCTTCGTCGACCGCCGCCTCTGTCTCGCCGTCGATCCGGCCATTCTTCGCCCCCTGGCTGCCCTGAGCCCCCTACAAGCTACGTTGTAGGCCGCTGCGCCGGTCGCATGACACGTCTCCAACGTATCTATAATTTTTGATTGTTCCATGCTATTATATTATCTGTTTTGGATGTTTAATGGGCTTTAATATGCTCTTTTATATTATTTTTGGGACTAACCTATTAACCGGAGGCCCAGTGCCAGTTTCTGTTTTTTGCCTATTTTAGAGTTTCGCATAAAAGGAATACCAAACGGAGTCCAAACAGAATGAAACCTTTGCGATGACCTTTCTTGGACCGAAAGCAATCCGGAAGACTTGGAGTCCATGTCTGGGACTCCATGAGGCGGCCATGAGGCAGGAGGGCGCGCCTAGGGTGGGTAGGCACGCCCCCACCCTCATGGCCCTCGTAGCTCCACCGACGTACTTCTTTCGACTATGTATACTCTTATACCCTAGATCGATCGTAGAGAGCCAAAAAACAACTTTTCCACCGCCACAACCTTCTATACCCGTGAGATCCCATCTTGGGGCCTCTTCCGATGACTTGCCTGAGGGGGAATCGATCATGGAGTGCTTCTACATCAACACTATTGCCTCTCTGATGAAGCGTGAGTAGTTTACCACAGACCTTCGGGTCCATAGTTATTAGCTAGATGGCTTCTTCTCTCTCTCTTTCATTCTCAATACAAAGTTCTCCTCGATGTTCTTGAAGATCTATTCGATGTAATATTCTTTTGTGGTGTGTTTGGCGAGATCCGATGAATTGTGGGTTTATGAACAAGATTGTCTATGAATATTATTTTGTTCTTCTCTGAATCTTATATGCATGATTTGATATCTTTGCAAGTCTCTTCGAATTATCGGTTTAGTTTGGCCTACTAGATTGATGTTTCTTGCAATGAGAGAAGTGCATAGCTTTGGGTTAAATCTTGCTGTGTCCTTTCCCAATGACAGTAGGGGCAGCAAGGCACGTATTATATTGTTGCCATCGAGGATAAAAAGATGGGGTTTATATCATATTGTTTGAGTTTATCCCTCTACATCATGTCATCTTGCTTAATGCGTTACTCTGTTCTTATGAACTTAATACTCTAGATGCATGCTGGATAGCGGTCGATGTGTGGAGTAGTAGTAGTAGATGCAGAATTGTTTCGATCTACTTGACACGGACATGATGCCTATATTCATGATCATTGCCTTAGATATCTTCATAACTATGCGCTTTTATATCAATTGCTAGATAGTAATTTGTTCACCCACCGTAATACATGCTATCTTGAGAGAAGCCACTAGTGAAACCTATGTCCCCCGGGTCTCTTTCTTATTATATTGCATCTCTTTTATTTACATCGCATCTTGTTTACTATTTTGCAATATTTTCTTTCTAATCCATACAACAAAAATAAGAAAAATTACTTTACTTCTTTATTAGATCTCACTTTTGTGAGTGACCATGAAGGGATTGACAACCCCATTATCGCAAGGTTCTTGATTTTTTGTGCAGGTACTAGGTGACTTGTGCGTTGTCTCCTACTGGATTGATATCTTGGTTCTCAAAACTGAGGGAAATACTTACGCTACTTTGCTGCATCACCCTTTCCTCTTCAAGGGAAAACCAATGCATGCTCAAGAGGTAGCATCACACTCCTCCCTTTTTGCTTTGGCCGTCCCCATCATCGAGTCCGTCGACCTCCGCCCGTAGCCGCCATCGGCCGTCGCCACATCCATCGTTTCTGGCCACGCCTGCACGTGTTCCTTGCACTAGTCACACACTCGCCACGCTCGTTCGCTAGGTGCTCACGGCCGACCATTTGGTCGCCGGAGCCATCAGCTTCGTGCGAGCCGCAGCGCTGTGTGCTCGCCGGCAATCCCACCGCATGCGCGGTCAGTTTAGACCGGCCGTTGACTGCAATGACAGGTGGGCCAACGTAATTAGCACGGTAGTTAACCACTAACCTGGGCCCTAATGCACCCATGTGACGTTGACCTATGGGCCTGCCTAGTTAATTAAAGTAACTAACTAAATTAGTTTGGCTAACAGTGAATGACACGCGGGCCCCAACCATTTAATTTATAAAACGTTTTAGTTAAATAAGTTTAACCTTGAGTCACTTGCATGTGGGACCAGCAACACTGTTCATTTGGATAAGGTTGACTAGGTCAGCTACTGACTCAGAAGTGGGGCCCCACTGTTAGCCATGCTTACACATGTGTGGGTACACTTCTGTGTACCCATAACTTTTTCACCATTATTCCCTATTTAAATTAAATTTCAGAAAATGTTTAAAAATTTGAAAAATCATATAAAATAATCCGTAGCTCGAATGAAAAATTTGATACATGAAAGTTGCTCAGAAAGACGAGACAAATCCGGATACGCCCTCCGTGTGTGTGTCACACGTCCCTAGCATAGCGAACATGCAACCATCCCCCTCCAGTTTGTCTGTCCGAAAATGCCAAACTTTGGGAGAACATTCCCGGATGTTGTCCCCCTTCGCCGGTAGCATGTAGTGTTGCGTTAGAACACCCCTAGCGTTGCTTATTGTCTTGTCATGCATAGTATTGCTCTTTTTTGCTCTGTATTTACTGTTTCTCCCCCCCTCTTCTCTCCGGTAGACCCCAAGACCGATGATGATGCCCCTGTGATTGTCTACGCCACCAACGGTTGCTCCTTCTCGTCTGAGCAACCAGGCAAGCCCCCCTTTGATCATCCCGATATCACCCATTCCATTCTCTCATGCTTGCATTAGATTTTGCTACTGTAATTGATTGCTCCTATTCTGATGCATAGCCAGCTTTTGTAACCTACTTATTGTTACCTACCTGCTTATCCTAAACTACCTAGTATAGGTTGGTTAGTGATCCATCAGTGACCCCCACCTTGTCCCTGTTGCCCCTGCGTCATCATCGACGACTCGATCAACGTGATTGACGATCAAAGCCCGACATCTAACATCACATCACGCCCTATTGTTGCTCGACTCTACAAAGCTACTATCGAGTGCCAGGGGTGATACCTCACAATGCACTCCTGATGACAAATCTGTAGTGTAGCTATTCGGTCGTGGTCAATGAGGGTGGTTCCTCCTTCACCATTCCCGATACTTCTCTGTCGTGCAACACCTCAAGTTTGAACCTCGAGGGTGGATCCTCATATGTTCACCTTGATGATTACATCAAGTGGAATCAACCAAGGGTTATTCCTCGGGGTTTCCCCTTGATGTTTGGACACATGGTTACCTTGACTTTACTTTAAGGCCATTGTTCAAGTCGGGTTGGCACTGAGGGGTACCCGCGAGTTGATGTGAAAGTCGGGCGGGCCCGTGGAGCACCCGAAAGTTTTCTATGTGGCTCGGCCGGGCATTCTGGGCCCTTGCCATAAGTCCATGAGACAGGGCGACGGGGTCACATTATCATGAGTCTCTGCCAGCCCCCAATGCACTAACATGTTTGGGTATTTGATTTGAGTTGGCCTCTGGCCTTTAAGCACTAACCACCATGCGAGAATAGTTATGGGCCTCGCCATCTTAGTATCAGCTGAAGCTTTGTCAGACGTGCAGTACAGTCTTGTGGCCGGGTCAGATCGCGCCATCTAGGCAGAGGTGGTGCTAGTATCCCCTTGCGCACAACGACCCGGAGTGTGGCGGGCGATGGGCCCAGACCCCGGAGTGCTTAGGATGTAGACCGGCGGGGACCTCTCTGTTGAGCCTAGGTAGGGCTACGACGTGTTGATCTTCCAAGGACGGGCATTGACCCAGAAAAGTGTGTCCAGCCGGAGTAATCAAGCGTGTTGGAAAACGTGGTGCACCCCTGTAATGGACGTTCAAATTTGTATCCTGATCCATTACAACTAGAAATGGATACTTGAGATATGTGATGGACATGTAGCTCCGGGATTGCTTTCTTGCAGGGAGTCGAGGAAGGATCTCTAGGCGTTAATGCTACAACATGCTTGTTTAATATTAAAATGCTATTCTTTACTCTTCTACATGCTGCAAGATGCTTGGAGTTGTTTGAAGATGCTAGTCTTCGATAGGCTAGGTCTTCTTCTCTATTCTGGCATTCTGCAGTTCAGTCCACAGACACAACCCTTCCATTTGATACCAATGCGTACTTAGTATAGATCTGATGCTTGTGAGTACTTTGGATGAGTACTCATAGTTACCTTGCTACCCTTTCTTCCTTCTTTCCGATTGTTGCAACCAGATGGTGGATCCTTGGAGCTAGATGCCATCACTGACAGATACTACTACATGGAGGCCGCCGAAGACCAGGAGTAGCATCTTCCATCGTTGTTGCTTTTGTGCTGGCCTTCTTAAGCAGTCTTGTTTAACTTATGTCTATACTCAGATATTGTTGCTTCCACTGACGCTTTTGTATCGAGCTTGTATTGGAGCCCTCGAGGCCCTGTCTTGTAATATAAAGATTGTCTTATTTGAATTTGTGTCTAGAGTTGTGTTTTGATATCTTCCCCCGAGTCCCTGATCTTGATCGTACACATTTGCATGTATGACTAGTGTACGGTCGAATCGGGGGCGTCACATAATCTATGCATAGGGGTTGATGCATGTTCTCGTCTTTTGTTTCTCTAGTAGAAATCTTGGGGCACTCTTTGAGGTTCTTTGTGTTGGATTGAGTATTATGAATCTGAAATTATTTGGTGTTATTTTAGTACGAACTCTAGGATAGATCAAACGGAAAGAATAGGTTGTGTTATTTTACTACGAACTCTTGAATAGATCGAACAGAAAGAATTGCTTTGAGGTGGTTTCGTACCATGCAAATAATTTATTCTTATGTTCCCCTCTAGATGGGAACTTTGGAGTAATTCTTCAACGCACTTTGAGGGATGGTTATATGATCCAATTATATAAACATTGTTGAGAGATTGCACTAGCGAAAGTATGGACCCTAGGCCTTGTTTTTAAGCATTGCAATACTGTTTTTGTGACCATTTACTATTTGCTACCTTGCTGTTTTTATTTATTCAGATTATAAAAATACATTTCTACCATCCGCATTACACTTTTATCACCATCTCTTCACCAAACTAGTGCACCTATACAATTTTCCATTGTATTGGGTGTGTTGGGGCACAAGATATTTCTTGTATTTGGTTGTAGGGTCGTTTGAGGGAGACCATCTTCATCCTACACCTCTCAAAGATTGATAAACCTTAGGTCATCCACTTGAGGGAAAATTGCTATTGTCCTACAAAACTCTACACTTGGAGGCCCAACACGTGTCTACAAGAATAAAGTTGTGTAGTAGACATCAATCAGCATCCCCAAGCTTAATTCCTACTCGTCCTCGAGTAGGCAAATGATAAAAGAAATAATTTACGAAGTGTGAATGCTAGCAAAGTGCATAAGTTTGATCAATGATAATTTCAATCACTTTTCCTAGCATCATGGCAACAACTCTTTCTTATAAAATTTCTCATGTTTAAAGTAGCAACCAATTCACATGTTAAGGTTCAAACAATGAATTCTCCTGAAACTCAACAACCTATGTTCTCAGTCACCAAGCAATTGTAATTCAACTTATTGAATAGAGTTTAAGTAAGAGCTCCACATACTCAACCATGATATAGTCTTCTATGATTGCTAACACTCACCGCATACACATGGGCAAGACGTTTCAACCATACACATAGAAAGATAGGGGCTTATTATTTTGCATCCCATAGTATTCACCTCAAGGGTCATGTCAACAATAATAACTCATGCTACCCATATCCAACTGGATATATGTGCCTAGATCTTTCCTCACCACATGATGCTTGCCAAAGGAGAAAAATAAAAAGGAATAGAGAGAAAAACTTTGACTCTTGCATAAAAGTAAATACATAAAGTAAAAGATAGGCCCTTCGTAGAGGGAAGTAGAGGTTGCCATGCGCTTATTTGTTTGTATGCTCAACCCCTTCGTGCAAAAGAATGTCACGTTGTATTGTACCTTGTAATGGCAACCTTTATTATGCAGTCTATCACTTTTATTCTTCACCATCACAAGTTCATACAACGCTCAATTTTCTCTTACACTAAATGATCTCACACTTTTAGAAGCAATTTGTATTGCCTTATTGCACCGATGACAACTTACTTGAAGGATCTTGCTCAGTCCTTAGGTAGGTATGGTGGACTCTTGAAGATAAGATTTGGGTTTAAGGGTTTTCGGATGCACAAGTAGTATCTCTACTTGGTGCAGGGTTTTTGGCTAGCAAGGATGTGGGAAAGCACCACATGTTGAAGGATCTATGACAATATAACTTCTATGTGAATATGAACAAACATAAACCATTAGGTTGTATTCCTTGTCCAACATCAACAATTTTGGCATATAATATTTTGTTGGGGGCTCACAATCACAAAAGATTTCCATGATAGTGTATTTGCATGTGAAAGTTCTCTTCCTTATACTAATTTTTCATGAATTGCTTGTATGGCCAATATTGTGATTGTAAAGCCTCAAAAGATTTCACTTTCTAAACCCGATGTCAATGTGAGGCTACCACTAGGCATGATATGATTTAAACTTCATGACATTCAATTTATTCAACAATTTACACATAGGATATAAGTGAAGCACAAGAGTAAATGATAATTAGCTACTCCAAAAAGATATAAATGGAGAACGTGAGCATAATATTTCTTTCTCTAAAACTAATTTAAGTGAAGCAAGAGTGAATTTCTTCAAAAATACTAAAGCACATCGTGCTCAAAAAGATATAAGTGAAGCACTAGAGCAATTCCATAGAAAAGAGATTCGTTGACGGGATGTGAATGCCGCTTACCTAGTCTCCCTGGCAACTATTTGAGGACTCTATTTTATTTAAGAACCTTCAGATCTATGTATTTTATTAAAATAGAAAGCCAAAAAAACAAAATGACATTTCAAGAATAGCACACATCATGTGAAGAAGAAAAAACTTATGCTCTGTCGATACTAACCGATAATTGTTGAAGAAGAAATGTGGGATGCCTACTAGGGCATCCCCAAGCTTAGATGCTTGAGACTTCTTGAATATTATCTTGGTATGCCTTGGGCATCCCCAAGCTTGAGATTTTGTGTCTCCTTAATTCTTCTCATATCACGGTTTTCCTAAATCTCAAAAGCTTCATCCACACAAAACTCAACAAGAACTCGTGAGATAAGTTAGTATAAACCAATGCAAAAACCTTATCATTCTCTACTGTAGAAAATCACTAAAATTATTATTCAACATTTCATACTAAATGACTCTGGGTATTTAATACTCCTATACTCAAATAGAAACATTAAAGAAGCAAACATATGCAAAGAATGCAAACATAACAGCAATCTGCCAAAATAGTACAGTCTATAAAGGATGCAAGAGTATTAATACTTCCGTAATTCCAAAAGTTATGAAAATTTGCCGCACTGTAGAAAATTTATCAGAGCTCATTTTGAAAAAAAATTCAACATTTTATCACATTATTACTTTTCTAGGGAATTTTTGCAACAGCGCTAAACTTTCTTTTGTCAAACAGCAACACGTATACTTCCATAATAAGCATGGCAAAGGCTATCATTGCCACTTTTATTTTAAATAAAAGATGCAAAAAATTATACTAAATAATAGCAAGAAAATCCTAACAAAATAAAATTATGCTCCAAGCAAAAAACATATCATGTGACGAATGAAAACATAGCTCCAAGTGAGGTTACCGATAATGTGGGAGACGAAAGCGCGGATGCCTTCCGGGGCATCCCCAAGCTTAGTTGCTTGGATCTTCGTTAGATATTAACTTGGGGTGCCTTGGGCATCCCCAAGCTTATGGTCTTGTCACTAGTTATTCTCCTCATATCGACATCTCACCCAAAACTTGAAAACTTCAATCACACAAAACTTAATGGAACTTCGTGAGATAGGTTAGTATGATAAAGAGCAAACCATTTCACTTTGGTACTGTCAAAGACAAGATTCATAACTATTCTCACACAATGCCTACTATAGCATATCATTTCCGCAATTTATATTGAGTAATATAAGCCATGGAAATTAGAAAACAAGCATACTATGCATTGAAATCAGAATCTGTCAAAAGCAGAATAGTCTGTAGTAATCTGTACTCCAGCCATACTTCTTCTACTCCAAAAATTCTAAAATAATACGAAAACCTGGGTATTTTGTCTATTAATCTTCTTCAAAAAGATCAACATTTTATTGCGCTTGTGTTAAAAATGAGAATTTTTTGCCTTAGTGCAAAAGTTTCTATTTTTTCAGCAAGATCAAATCAACTATCACCGTAAGCCATCCCAAATGTCTTATTTGGAACTTTATTGAAACGAAAACAATAAAACATGATTACTAAAGTAGCCTAATCATGTGAACACACAAAAACAGTAGTTGAAAGTGTTGGTTTCTCTTCCAACAAGCGCTTTTCTTTAATGCCTTTTAGCTAGGCATGATGATTCAATGATGCTCACATAATAGATAAGAATTGAAACACAAAGAGAGCATCATGAAGCACATGGAAAGCACATTTAAGTCTAACCCAATTCCTATGCATAGGGATTTTGTGATTAAACAATTTATGGGAACAAGAATCAAGTAGCATAGGAAGGAAAAACAAGCATAACTTCAAGATTTTCAACACATAGAGAGGAAACTTGACATTATTGCAATTCCTACAAGAGTAAGTTCCTTTCTCATAATAATTTTCAGTAGCATCATGAATGAATTCAACAATATAACCATCACATAAATCATTCTTTTCATGATGCATAAGCATAGAATTTTTTTTGCTCTCCACATAAGCAAATTTATTCTCAACAATAATCGTGGGAGCAAACTCAACAAAATAACTCCCATGCGATTGGAAATTGAAATCATGATTACAAGTTTCATGTTATAATTATTCAATATATCATACATGTCATCACCTGTGAAGGCCCGAATCTGATGCGCCTAGTGTCTTCCAGTTATTCGCTATTGTTGCCATGCCGTTCGCTTGCGTGTTGCATCTTGCCATGTCATTATGTGCATTGCATCTGCATGTTTTCAAAACTTGCATCCGTCCCGGTCTCCTCGTTCTTTCCATTGTCCGTTCTGAGCCCAAACACACTTGCACGCGCCCGCGGCACCTCCGAAATATTATTTCATAAGTGGCCGGAAAATGTTCTCGGAATGGGATGAAAGTTGGCGTGCGGTATTATTATAGTGTAGGTAGACTGCCTGTCAAATTTTATCGCGTTCGGAGTCCATTTGATGCCCCAATAGATAACTATAGCGGCAGTATAGCCGGTCTATCGTTGGACATTTTCGGTCTCCGGAAACGGTTGACAGGTTGCATTCCTCCTCCCTCTTATCAGTCAAACCACACACTTGACCTCGTCCTCCTAACCCTCTTTGCACAGTGCATCGACCCCTCGCCCTTGTCCGAAACTTCTCCGAACCCGAACCGGACTATCGTTACCGTTGGGTCCGGATCATCCTCAAACATCCCTAAAACATCTGCGATTATATGTTTGGACTCCCAAAGCATTTTATTGCCGACCATGGGATTTCAATCGGATGATCCAACTCCCCTCTTTTCCATATATATATACTCCATCCCTAGTTTATTTTGGACAAACCCTAAAACCTAGGGACTTTGTCCCCCGCAGCCGCCGCCAGCTTCTCCCACCTCGGGATCCTCCCATTCTCCACCGGGCCAATCACTAGCCTCATCCGCCCCGATCCAAAATTCCATCGGCCTCCATTTTCCTCAATCCTCGAGCTCCCGCAACCAGCACCCCACTCGATCCACCTCGCTGGTGCCTCCTCCTCCAAATACGATGGGCAGAGGAGCTCTCGATCTGAAGCTTCCTTGCTTCCGTGGTCCAGCGCGCCCATGCCCAAGGCCTCCTTTGCCTGAGCATCACCTCTCCTCCGTTCCTGCCGCTGCCGGCGATGAGCCGCAGCTCACCGGGACACCCAAAAACGTCGCCGGCGACCACCTCCAGCAGGACCTCCTCCAACACGCCCAAGCTCCTCCCATGCCCCAGCCGCATCTACAGTTTCTCCTCCTCGAGCAGCGCATCCCCGAGCGAGGAGCGCTCGATCTGCTCGTGCTAGAGCATCTCCATGGAACCGAGCTGCCGCACCTTGCCTCCCCTGCCTTCATCGAACCTTGCCGCCAGCTCTTCCATCCCCAACGGCCTCACCACCATCTCCGGAACATCCATGGTCATCCTCGTCGCCGCTGCCTTCCTCTCGCTTCCCCTCGTCTCTGCCTCGTTCCAGGGAGGGAATCCCTCGCGTCTGATCCATCCCTACCGCCCCCCGAAAACCCCATGACCGCCTGCGCCATCTATCGTTCTTCTCCGGAAGCCGCGCCATCGAGCGCCCCGCCAGACCCGCTCTCTTCCTGGCCTCTTCGCTGCCGAACCGTAGGTTCTCCTTAGGCCGTCGCGCGCCTGCCATGTCCATGCGGTCCCTCTTCTTCCCTTGTTTCCCCTCTGAACTTCTCTATCTTTTTTTATTCAGACAACAGCTGCTTCCATGGCTGTGTAGCACGCCGCCGGCCTCCACAAGCCGAGCGCCACCGGATCTAGGGGATCCGGGCCTCCCTCGCTTTCCCGTGTCCGCCCCCTACGTCTCCGCTTCGCCGGAGTCCCTCGCGAGCCAGCATTGCGAGCTCCAGCGCCGCTGCTCCTCTGTGTTTCTGTCGAACAGAGGGCGACGACCGTAGCCTCCCCGCCTCGCGCATCTAGGCCAGCCAGCGCCAAGTCGGCCCAGCCAGCGCTCCGCTAGGCGCCTACCTCTACCACCTCCTCAGTAGATGGGCTGAGGCCCATGGTGAGGCCACCCGAGCGTCCCTCCTTTTTTTGTTCCCTCTGTTGGGCTCCCTGTCCAGATTCAGGCCGAGTCACTGTTTTTTTCCCGCGAACGAATTTTCCTGATTAATCATAGACTGTAGTTTTTACACAAAAACCCCTAACTTCATGCATTTAATAACTCATGAAATGTGCATCGGTTTAAAATGTTTTATAAATGTAACTTGCTTAGAATTTCATCTAGTTTCATAATATGCCACTTTCATGAAAGTTTTGAAATGTTTAAATTGCTGTTTGTTTAAATTTGTTCAAATGCCATGTTAAAATGCTTTAATTCGTAACTAAATAACCGTAGCTCGGATTTACATAAACTTTATATGTAAATGGGGTAGAAAAATGCATAGAATAGCATGGTGTACTTACTTTTCATGTTTAACAACTCTAAAATATGCTTTAGGACAGAACAGTACCAAATCCATATATTTGCATATGAGGATTTTCTGGACTTGTTTCTTGTTGTTCCGGCCTTATTTAAACTTGCCTTGATATGTAGTTTTTCATATGCTTCCCCTCTTGCCATGTTTAACAAAATTTATTATTGTTGGGTACATAAATGAGAGTGAACTAAATAAGTCACATGGTGTTTCGTCAATATGCAACTCGTTGCATATTGAGCTCCACTTAATTTGTAGCATTATTTGTTGCACTTTGCCATGCCATGCCTCTTTAAACCGGACATGGATCATACTTGGTTGTGCATCATGCCATGTTTATATGATGGTTGTCTACTATGTTGCTTGCTTCTTTCCGGGTTGCTTCTCTCATTAGCTTCGGTTTCGTTCCGGAATTGTGAGGATTCGTTCGACTATGTCCGTTTGTCTTCTTCATGGACTCGTTCTTCTTCCTTGCGGGATCTCAGGCAAGATGACCATACCCTCGAAATCACTTCTATCTTTGCTTGCTAGGTTTTTGCTCTATTGCTACGTTGCGCTACCTACCACTTGCTATATCATGTCTCCCATATTTCCATGTCAAGCCTCTAACCCACCTTTCCTAGCAAACCGTTGTTTGGCTATGATACCGCTTTGTTCAGCCCCTCTTATAGCGTTGTTAGTTACAGGTGAAGCTGAAGTTTGTTCCTGTCAGGACCCCGATTCCAAGTCACATCAATCTAGCCGGTAACACCTCATATCACTTTGCGGCCTCACGCACGGTATTTCCACGGGTGTTGCCTTACCATGGCCCAGGACCGTTTGCGCCTTTTGGCTCACGTATATGATAGTGTCGCTAGCATCCATATGACACAGAACCCGGGCCGACATGGCTAGTCGTGAACCCAAAGCGGCACTAACCTATGGGGACAGGCATACATGAATCACATCGAGCATGTCGGTCAGCAGTGTGTGAATCCGGGCTGTAGCACTGGGCTAACAGGACTCCGGGAACCCGAGCTGTAGCAGGCTAGGCAGGACTCCGGATGTCACCGCGTGACATTTCCCCGAAGGGAAAGACACAGGAATGAAGTGAAACACATGCCGGCCAGTCAAGTGTCCTGAGCAGTAGTGCTGGGCTAACAGGACTCCGGTGAACCGGGCTATAGCGGACTACTATGGCTCATGGAAGCACTAGACTACATTTCCCCATAAGAGAGGCTGCCAAGGATAAACAACTAGATTGTCGGATCCCACACATAGCAAGCATTTCAATCATACACACAATATGCTCGATATGTGTAAATACAACATGGCATCACAACATAACTCTACAACTCAAGTATTTATTCATTAGGCTCCGAGGAGCGAGATATTACAAACATGGGTCTCATGACCCAACAATCAAAGCATACAAGTCAGAGCACATGCGGAAGCTTAACATGTCTGAGAACAGACATCTACAAATGGAAAAGGCTAAGAAGCCTGACTATCTACCAGATCCTGCCGAGGGCACAAGATCGTAGCTGAGGTATCAAGCTAAACGTCGAAGTCCACGCGGAACTACTAGCGAGACTGAAGTCTCTCTGCAAAACATAAATTAAGCAAACATGAGTACAAAGGTACTCAGCAAGACTTACATCAGAACTAGCTACATATGCATCGGTATCAACAAGGGGGGTGGAGTTTTAACTGCAGCAAGCCAGCTTTGACTCAGTGGCTAACTTGAACTACGACTGCAAGCAACTCTTTTGAGGTGGCGCACACGAGTCCACATATTCACCATCCAATACAGCAATATGGATCCGCTCCCGTCTCCCTACGAGAAGGCCATCCATAGCACTCACGCTTATCTTGCGAGTTTTAGGGTATCCACTTTCACTTGTCTATGAACTACGCAAGGGGTCCAAGTTTCCATATCCGAGGAATCCGGCTATTCGAATAGATAATGATAACCCTGCAGGGGTGTACTTCTACACACACGCTCCCACCACTTACCACCATATACCCTGCAGGAGTTTATCGCCTATTCAGGTTCCATCCGCAGCGAGTCCGGCCGAGGTTTCCACATACGGCCCCGAACGATGTGAACAGGGTTCCCGAGACACCAAACGGGCGCCCGGTACACCGTGCCACGGTGTATCTACCGCATCATAGCCCACCCCTAGGGTCAGCGCTACGCACGGCTGCCAACACATAACCTACAAACACCATAAACTAGTTGCAACTCCTGGACAGAGTGCTAGGGTGATTAAGAAGCCGAGAGGGTCAATTAAGGATCCCAATGGGTGGTAGTAACTGTTCATGGATCACAGACACAGAACTCAGTTCCTGAGGACGGCTGGAATGAGACAACCCACCATGTACTCCTACATGGCCTCTCACCGCTACATTTACCAAATCGTGTTCACACCCTTAGCTCACACACAATAGGACATGTTCATCACTGTTCCAATTCATCCCCGATGAATCAGACCTGACTCAACTCTAAGCAGTAGCAGGCATGACAAACAAGCATGAATGAGTAGGCACATCAGGGCTCAAACAACTCCTACTCATGCTAGTGGGGTTAATCTATTTACTGTGGCAATGACAAGTCATGCGGAGGAAAGGGGTTCAACTACCGCAACATGTAACAGTTGAATCGTTGTTGTCCTAATGCAGTAAAAGAGAGCAGGAGCGAGAGAGTGGGATTGAATCGGAATGAACAAGGGGGTTTTGCTTGCCTTGCACTTCTGAAGATAACATTGAGTCTTCATCAGTGTCAACGATCACAGCGTCTGAGCAGCGTCTACCAAGAGGGGACATTTACCGGCAAATAAGGAAGAACATAATCAATGCGATGCAACAAAATGATGCATGATCATGACATGGCAATATGCCGTTGATTGAGCTAATGCAACTAGCAACAAGTTAAATGGAGTTGGTTTGAACACTAGGTTCAAATTCAAATTCAAACTATGAATTCAAATAGTGCATTATCATGTTTTGGACTAGACAGTGAGGTTAAGTTGTTCAAACATGCATGAAAATGCCATATTCAGATTCCTTGGATTTTTCTAATCATTTTTCATATATAATTTATTTCATTTGGAGTTACGGTTGAATTTCTATGAATTTTAGAAGTTTATACTAATTTCTGGAATTTTCTGGATTATTTTTAATCCAGAAAATGAGTTATGGCGTCAGCACTACGTCACCGTGACGTCAGCAGGTCAACTGACCCGGTCCAGGTCAAACCTGACCAGTGGGGTCCACTGGTCAGTGACACAATTAACTAACAGGGTTAATTAAATTTAACTAATCAAATTAACATCCACTCGGCCCACTGTCAGTGATTAGCCCAACTAATTTAGTTAGTCCTAATCCTAACTTAATTAGCAGGCGGGTCCCATTTGTCATTGACCCAGAGGGGTCAAACTGGGCCCACCCGGGGTCAACTCGGTCAGTGGGGTCAACCCACCGGCGAGGTCAGCGGCGGCCGCGGGCTTCGGAAAAGCTCCACAAAGCTCGGTTTTGGACGCGGTTTGCGGCTACGGAAAGCTGAAAGTCTCACGCATCTAAAGGGGGCAATGGCTCGCGCCGGAGTGGACTAAATCGACGGCGGCGGCAGCTTTTGAGGCGGCCGGAGTACGGGTGCACTCGGGAGCGGGGCTACGGTGCCCGTGGGGTGGCGTGCTTGGCTCCTACGGCACCTACGCGGCGTGGTGAGCACGTGGCTGTGCTCGGTTGGAGGTTGCGGCGGCTGTGGCCATGGCGGCGAGAGGCTCGGCGGCGGCACGGTTCGGTCTCCAGCGAAAAGCACGGCTAGAGGAAGGGTTGTAGAGGGAAAACAAGCGGGAAACGACGGAGGCTCACAGAGGGGTCAAACGGAGTCGAAGTCGAGGCCGGGGAAGCACGGACGGCGGTGAATCGTAGAGGAGGTCGCCGGCGGCCGAAGGTTGGAGAAGAGCTCGAAGGCGACGCTGCAGGGCTTCCGGCGGGGCGTGGTTCGGTGGAGAGGAAGGGGAGGACGTGGCGGTGCTTCTGGGCTGCTCGAGGGAACGAGGGGGAGGCGATGGCCGCAGTGGTGCTCGTCGTCGGCGGTGCGTCCATGGAGGCTTCGGCCATGGCGGGGAACGGGCGAGGGGGAGAGCGAGGGAGGGAGAGATTGATCCATACGGTTCTAGGGGGGTGGCGTGGCGCGACGGAAGGATCAGGGCGCCCCGGGAAAGCAGGAGGTGGCTGGGCGCGCGCGTGTGTGCCGCGGGCACACGCCCTCGTGCCTACTGGAACGAGGTTGAAGACAGGGGAGGAGTTGGGCTGGGCTGGCTACAGTGTTGGGACGCACAGCTGGGCTGCAGGTAAGCCAGGTAAGTTTCTCCTTTCTCTATTTTATTTCCTGTTTTATATTTTTCTGCAACTTTG
Source organism: Triticum urartu (assembly GCF_056163025.1). Lineage (NCBI taxonomy): Eukaryota > Viridiplantae > Streptophyta > Magnoliopsida > Poales > Poaceae > Triticum > Triticum urartu. The sequence continues at coordinate 492,502,565 of NC_141877.1, forward strand.
TGGCTTTTCTAAAAATGCTTAGGCACTTTCAAAAATCACCAAACTGCTCATGCCCACTGTTTAGCATATAACCAACATGGAACATTTCAGTTTAGGATTATTTGGACATCTAAAATATTCTATAGAATTTAAATGCCCAAATGCAAATAGAGTATGATTTAATTCAGTGACCCTATGATGTCCTAGAAATATGTGCACCATTTTTGTCAGAGGTTTAAGACCAAGGCAAAGATGATGAACATTTTAGAAGGGCAATTCGGGTTCATTGAAAAAAGATTTTAGTAAATCCTAGTTGGATTAATGGGGTGCTGGGGGTTATGTCATCCCCATTTCAATTTTCTGAGTAAAGTAGACATGATGCAACACCATATGTTAGCACTAGGCATTACCAGAACTTGGGATGTGACAACTCACCCCCACTAAAACAAGAATCTCATCCCGAGATTCAAGAAGTGGAGTAAGAAGACAGAGGGGACACAAAACTATCACAGTCTTCTTGATCCAACTGCCCTTCTCGAAGATACCGATATATTGCATCACATTGCTCTTGACGTCTTTGTCTTCGGGATCTTCATCCAACACGATCAAGAGGGAAAGAAACTCTACAGGAAACGATCTTCTCAAAGATCGAGCAACTCAAGATCAACTCATGGAGTGAGACATTAGAACATCTCTTGAGCTGAGACACAAAACACAGATCAAGAGTGATGGAAAAGAGGTAGATGACAAGGTTCTACTGGGTAGGCAAAAATTCCACGCTGAAGAGGATGGTGCATGATTTCAAGATAGCGAGGAAATAATTGCCATGATTCCATAATGGGGCACCTTAGGGGAGATGACCAGTGGAATTTTCCCTTAGGTGGCAAAAAGAATTACTTTTGATACAAAGATCATTGAAACTCTCTATACCAGCCTAAGGCAATCACAACGATCATTTGAAGGAGTTCGAAAGAATGACATACTCGTACTAGGATGGATGATGTGGACTACCTTGTTGAAGACAATGCAATGGATGATTTTTTCTTATCATCAGAAATGGATGAGACCCATGGTAAGTCCACTGTTTGTAAAGGTTATAACATAACCGAGGAAACTGGAAGCAAATCCTAGTTAACGCCAACGGTAAAAACCTGGTGCTTGCGCGTGCTCTCAAGAACTTGAGCATCTCCATATTCATCAAGGTTTTACCAATATCTGTGTCAAAGATCCTGGCAACACAACATACCACCATGATGAATGGTGATGGATAATGTAGATGCAAAGGAAGATAACACTTTCTCAGATTTCACCTTAGCGAGGCCAAGGGAACAAATTCTGGATGATCGACCGAGAGACATTTAGCACTCCGCTTCTAATGTTCTCCTTGATGTGCTAGGATAACCTATTTATTGATACGGTTTGGTATCTAGGACATCAAGTAAAAGGTCGGACTTCGGGAGCACAAGAATCCGTAAGGATTAACTACGGAGGTAAATCCTATGAATTCCTCATGGGGAGGTGGCCAACTTTCTTCAATCGAGATACTACAATTATAGGTCTTCCGGCTGGATGTGTTGGCCACGACATCCACTTTACCGGTTATCGAGGGACCAATATTATGGTTCTTGGAAAATACTCCAACCATCATATCTGCCTGAGATTCAGATCTGGTTGGTGTCAGGATATCCCAGACTCATCGAGTCTAGAAAGGAAAATGAAAGTTTGCAACACAAATCGACGAGACGACGTTGCGAGATTCTCGGGGAATGAACTGCGATAGCAAGCTCCAAAACATGAGCTGGTTCTGCTACAACATGTGAACATGTTGTCCCAGACAAGTATGACCACATAGTAGTCTTATAATAAAACACTACCGAGTTCTGGTGGGGAACCATCATTGAGGATATCGAAATCTTGTGCATGACCTAGGATAGCACAACAACTTCTTTTCCTGGAACAGGTCAATCAGTGGCTTAGTGTGCTATGGAATTCATATGGAATGAAGATGATCAGTCTATCAGACCATGGAATACTTCACACGTGCATGACTAACTTGGGATGATTCCAGAGGAAGCAAAACTAACTTTCTCGAACTCACGGCGGCAACTTGCACCAAATGCACATGAATCAGAGGAAGTCACTTCTTTCATCCAACATATGCTTCATGAGCTAGCATGAAGAGATGCTTTCAAAAGTTTCCAACACTCGCTTAATGTTCGACAAAATCATGGAGAGGACATGGATGTTGTCGATGGCTCAACAACAATTCATCCAGGTTTCCATATAAATGGAAATCCATAATTAAGTGAACACGGTGATAGCATTGGTCAGACCCAAAGAATATAATGATGTATGCTCGAGGAATCAACCACGAGTAGGACAACATTACGAATATCGTTGGTTCTGATTTGATTTGATGATAGCCCACACTCAAATCAAAGTTTGGGTAAGACAATAGCACCGACAATTGATCACGAGGATCAATTGATGAAGATATCATCTTTCTCCAACACACACGCACACACACGCAAGATATCCCTTTGGAATGAACTGACTCGGACAAGCTTTTATCTTTCAACTCTCCAAGTTGTTGTTCAGCTTAACCAACTAGCTCAGGGTATCCAACACAGATTCTTGGAGAAGGGGTGGTTTACAAGAAACCAACTTGATCACGAGCTCAACATAACAGTCAGGGGCAACCTGGTGATACTTCCGAGGAAATATTCAGAAAATCACGAACCACCGATATGTTCCTAAGCTCGGGAACAATCTTGCTTTTCAAAGCAAGAAGATATGATCAAGAGAGCGAGGGACTGACCCAATCCTAACTCATTAATCGAAGAGTGCACCAGGAAAAGTGGACTAGGTAGCACAATCAATCTTAGGATGATGATTCAATAACCAACACGCTAAGAAAGAAATTATTGTCCATTAGCTACCTAGCAACTAGTTGCTAGGAGTATTGATTTCACACATCATGGTTCACTTGCCGGCATTCTGGTTGCGACAACACGGGACCGAGGAATGAAAAATGATGGTAATAAGTATCACTGCATCAAGAATTCATGAGAGAGGGTGCAATTCTCATGACAATCCTGACATAAAGGGGGTAATACTCCAGGGTAGAATAGAGCAAAAGCTGGATTGGCATTTTGATCTGCGAAAAACAACTACTTTGACCCAATCCTAGATATGGATGAGGTACTGGAGTTTGTTTCTCCTAGTCATTGTGGAACAGAATGGCTTGACGGACCACAAGAATAATAGGCATCGATAACATGAATGCACAGCTATTCTTGACTATCAACTGATAGAAGATGGTCGGAATACAACCGAAGAGGAACACCTCGAGGAACATATAATTTTCTGAGTTGTGGATGCATAGATTAGTATGTCGAGCAAAGCTCAACATTTCTTCCGAACAACCCATGCAGATAGGTAGGACTGGCAGATTCACGATGTAGAATGGAGAACTCATTAAAAGCACTCTGGTTGTGATCTTTTGATACAACAAACTTCTGCCATAAGTGGTTCATAGTATTTGGAAGAAGCAAATACCACAGACCTCGAGGACTATCGCAAAGGTTACTAATATCCTAAAGGAACTATCAACACTATCAACATGAGGTAAGTAGGGTGAATCTCGGGTTCAAGAACCCATGAATAGAATACCTACCACTACATGGCATCACGGGATGCTTTCGAGAATGGTGGCCAGAATCATCACACCGGGAACACAAAAGATGGCTAGATTACTAGATGACTCCCTAAAACACCTAGGTTCATAATAATAGCTCCAACATATATGTCGAGGCAATAGAGTACCTCAACTGACCGGTTAGTGTGCTTATTCTGACCAAAATGACATTAGGAATGGAAAGAAAGGATTTGCAAATGCATCAGACTGTTTAGAAACCTGGGATGACTCGGACAGCATAACGGCTGTAAATGCTCAAAATGATTTGAGACATCCTGCAAAATGGTGGCATAACCTCTCAACAACATCATATCAAGGTGCTGAGATCAACTGTCAACACACAAAAGTAGTAGAAACTGAACTGGGCTTAAATCCATCAAACCTATAAGTCTATGGATTAGTAACACGTCATCCTAATAGAGAGATGAGAAGGCCTAGTTCTTAATCCCCATAGAAGAGAAGAGGTTGACTCAGATCAGAAGGCCATGAGGTAAAGGAGTAAAAGAGCCTTACGTTCCCTTCCATAATCAATTCCCCTACATAACTAAAGCATTTCTAGACTCAACTTCGACCAGTTTGGCTTGGTAATCCTACAAGCAGTCATGTTCTGATACCAAAGCTGTCAGGACCCCGATTCTAAGTCACATCGATCTAGCCGGTAACACCTCATATCACTTTGCGGCCTCACGCACGGGATTTCCACGGGTGTCGCCTTACCATGGCCCGGGACCGTTTGCGCCTTTTGGCTCACGTATATGATAGTGTCGCTAGCATCCATATGACAGAGAACCCGGGCCAACATGGCTAGTCGTGAACCCAAAGCGGCACTAACCTATGGGGACAGGCATACATGAATCACATCGAGCATGTCGGTCAGCAGCGTGTGAATCCGGGCTGTAGCACTAGGCTAACAGGACTCCGGGAACCTGGGCTGTAGCAGGCTAGGCAGGACTCCGGATGTCACCGCGTGACATTTCCCCGAAGGGACAGACACAAGAACAAAGTGAAACACATGCCGGCCAGTCAAGTGTCCTGAGCAGTAGTGCTGGGCTAACAGGACTCCGGTGAACCGGGCTGTAGCGGACTACTATGGCTCATGGAAGCACTAGACTACATTTCCCCATAAGAGAGGCTGCCAAGGATAAACAATTAGATTGTCGGATCCCACACATAGCAAGCATTTCAATCATACACACAATATGCTCGATATTTGTAAATACAACATGGCATCACAACATAACTCTACAACTCAAGTATTTATTCATTAGGCTCTGTGGAGCAAGATATTACAAACATGGGTCTCATGACCCAACAATCAAAGCATACAAGTCAGAGCACATGCGGAAGCTTAACATGTCTGAGAATAGACATCTACAAATGGAAAAGGCTAAGAAGCCTGACTATCTACCAGATCCTGCCGAGGGCACAAGATTGTAGCTGAGGTATCAAGCTAAACGTTGAAGTCCACGCGGAACTACTAGCGAGACTGAAGTCTCTCTGCAAAACATAAATTAAGCAAACATGAGTACAAAGGTACTCAACAAGACTTACATCAGAACTAGTTACATATGCATCGGTATCAACAAGGGGGGTGGAGTTTTAACCGCAGCAAGCCAGCTTTGACTCAGTGGCTAACTTGAACTACGAATGCAAGCAACTCTTTTGAGGTGGCACACACGAGTCCACATATTCACCATCCAATACAGCACTATGGATCCGCTCCCGTCTCCCTACGAGAAGGCCATCCATAGCACTCACGCTTATCTTGCGAGTTTTAGGGTATCCACTTTCACTTGTCTATGAACTATGCAAGGGGTCCAAGTTTCCATATCCGAGGAATCCGGCTATTCGAATAGATAATGATAACCCTGCAGGGGTGTACTTCTTCACACACGCTCCCACCACTTACCACCATATACACGTCATGTATCTCGGCAACCTTCAAGCGGAAGCCTGGCGAGGGTGTCGGCCACGGCCTACCTAGACACTTAAGGCTCTAGTCCAGGTTTATCGCCTATTCAGGTTCCATCCGCAGGGAGTCCGGCTGAGGTTTCCACATACGGCCCCAAACGATGTGAACAGGGTTCTCGAGACACCAAACGGGCGCCCGGTACACCGTGCCACGGTGTATCTACCGCATCATAGCCCACCCCTAGGGTCAGCGCTACGCACGGCTGCCAACACATAACCTACAAACACCATAAACTAGTTGCAACTCCTGGACAGAGTGCTAGGGTGATTAAGAAGCCGAGAGGGTCAATTAAGGATCCCAATGGGTGGTAGTAACTGTTCATGGATCACAGACACAGAACTCAGTTCCTGAGGACGGCTGGAATGAGACAACCCACCATGTACTCCTACATGGCCTCTCACCGCTACATTTACCAAATCGTGTTCACACCCTTAGCTCACACACAATAGGACATGTTCATCACTGTTCCAATTCATCCCCGATGAATCAGACCTGACTCAACTCTAAGCAGTAGCAGGCATGACAAACAAGCATGAATGAGTAGGCACATCAGGGCTCAAACAACTCCTACTCATGCTAGTGGGTTTCATCTATTTACTATGGCAATGACAGGTCATGCGGAGGAAAGGGGTTCAACTACCGCAACATGTAAAATTGTTGTTGTCCTAATGCAGTAAAAGGGAGCAGGAGCGAGAGAGTGGGATTGAATCGGAATGAACAAGGGGGTTTTGCTTGCCTTGCACGTCTGAAGATAACATTGAGTCTTCATCAGTGTCAACGATCACAGCGTCAGAGCAGCGTCTACCGAGAGGGGACATTTACCGGCAAACAAGGAAGAACATAATCAATGCGATGCAACAAAATGATGCATGATCATGACATGGCAATATGCCGTTGATTGAGCTAATGCAACTAGCAACAAGTTAAATGGAGTTGGTTTGGACACTAGGATCAAATTCAAATTCAAACTATGAATTCAAATAGTGCATTATCATGTTTTGGACTAGACAGTGAGGTTAAGTTGTTCAAACATGCATGAAAATGCCATATTCAGATTCCTTGGATTTTTTTTTGATCATTTTTCATACATAATTTATTTCATTTGGAGTTACTGTTGAATTTCTATGAATTTTAGAAGTTTATACCAATTTCTGGAATTTTCTGAATTATTTTTAATCCAGAAAATGAGTTATGGCGTCAGCACTACGTCACCGTGACGTCAGCAGGTCAACTGACCCGGTCCAGGTCAAACCTTACCAGTGGGGTCCACTGGTCAGTGACACAATCAACTAACAGGGTTAATCAAATTTAACTAATCAAATTAACAGCCACTGGGCCCACTGTCAGTGATTAGCCCAACTAATTTAGTTAGTCCTAATCCTAACTTAATTAGCAGGCGGTTCCCATTTGTCATTGACCCAGAGCGGTCAAACTGGGCCCACCCGGGGTCAACTCGGTCAGCGGGGTCAACCCACCGGTGTTAAGCCGCTAGCGAGGTCAGCGGCGGCCGCGGGCTTTGGAAAAGCTCCACAGAGCTCGGTTTTGGACGCGGTTTGCGGCTACGGAAAGCTGAAAGTCTCGCGCATCTAAAGGGGGCAACGACTCGCGCCGGAGTGGACGAAATCGACGGCGGCGGCAGCTTTTGTGGCGGCCGGAGTACGGGTGCACTCGGGAGCAAGGCTACGGTGCCCGTGGGGTGGCGTGCTTGGCTCCTACGGCACCTACGTGGCGCGGTGAGCACGTGGGTGTGCTCGGTTGGAGGTTGCGGTGGCTGTGGCCACGGCGGCGAGAGGCTCGGCGGTGGCGCGGTTCGGTCTCCGGCGAAAAGCACAGCTAGAGGAAGGGTTGGAGAGGGAAAACAAGGTGGAAACGACGGAGGCTCACAGAGGGGTCGAATGGAGTCGAAGTCGAGGTCGGGGAAGCACGGACGGCGGCGAATCGAAGACGAGGTTGCCGGCGGCCGAAGGTTGAAGAAGAGTTCAAAGGCGACGCCGCAGGGCTTCCAGCGGGGCGTGGTTCGGTGGAGAGGAAGGGGAGGATGCGGCGGTGCTTCTGGGCTGCTCGAGGGAACGAGGGGGAGGCGATGGCCGCAGTGGTGCTCGTCGGCGGCGGTGCGTCCATGGAGGCTTCGGCCATGGCGGGGAACGGGCAAGGGGGAGAGCGAGGGAGGGAGAGATTAATTCATACGATTCTGGGGGGTGGCGTGGCGCGACGGAAGGCTCAGGGCGCCCCGGGAAAGCAGGAGGTGGCCGGGCGCGCGCGTGCGTGCCGCGGGCACACGCCCTCGTGCCTACTGGCACGATGTTGAATACAGGGGAGGAGTTGGGCTGGGCTGGCTACAGTGTTGGGCCGCACAGCTGGGCTGCAGGTAAGCCAGGTAAGTTTCTCCTTTCTCTATTTTATTTCTTGCTTTATATTTTTCTGCAACTTTGTGGCTTTTCTAAAAATGCTTAGGCACTTTCAAAAATCACCAAACTGCTCATGCCCACTGTTTAGCATATAACCAACATGGAACATTTCAGTTTAGGATTATTTGGACATCTAAAATATTCTATAGCATTTAAATGCCCAAATGCAAATAGAGTATGATTTAATTCAGTGACCCTATGATGTCCTAGGAATATGTGCACCATTTCTGTCAGTGGTTTAAGACCAAGGCAAAGATGATGAACATTTTAGAAGGGCGTTTCAGGTTCATTGAAAAAGATTTTAGTAAATCCTAGTTGGATTAATGGGGTGCTGGGGGTTCTGTCATCCCCATTTCAATTTTCTGAGTAAAGTAGACATGATGCAACACCATATGTTAGCACTAGGCATTACCAGAACTTGGGATGTGACAGTTCCATGTTGGAACATTGATATTGTTGGGATATCATTATTATATCTTATTTACTTTAATGCATCTATATACTTGGTAAAGGGTGGAAGGCTCGGCCTTATGCCTGGTGTTTTGTTCCACTCTTGCCGCCCTAGTTTCCGTCATACCGGTGTTATTTTCCTTGATTTTGTGTTCCTTACGCAGTTGGGTGTTATGGGAACCCCTTGACAGTTCGCTTTGAATAAAACTCCTCCAGCAAGGCCCAACCTTGGTTTACATTTGCCTAACAACCTACACCTTTCCCTTGGGTTTTCGCGAGCCCGAGGGTCATCTTTATTTTAACCCCCCTGGGCCAGTGCTTCTCTAAGTGTTGGTCCGAACTGGGCGATGTCCGGTGCCCCCTGGGCAACCAGGGTTTATGCCAACCCGATGTCTTGCCATCCGGTGTGCCCTGAGAATGAGATATGTGCAGCTCTTATCGGGATTTGTCGGCCCTTTCAGGCGGTCTTGCTGGTCTTGTTTTACCATTGTCGAAATGTCTTGTAACCGGGATTCCGAGACTGATCGGGTCTTCCCGGGAGAAAGAATATCGTTCGTTGACCATGAGAGCTTGTGATGGGCTAAGTTGGGACACCCCTGGAGGGTTTGAACTTTCGAAAGCCATGCCCGTGGTTATGTGGGAGATGGGAATTTGTTAATACCCGGTTGTAGAGAACTTGAAACTTAATTAAAATGCATCAACCGCGTGTGTAGCCGTGATGGTCTCTTCTCGGCGGTGTCCGAGAAGTGAACACGGTCTTGTGTTATGCTTGAACATAAGTAGTTTTAGGATCACTTCTTGATCACTTCTAGCTTCTCGCTCGTTGCTTTGCTTCTCTTCTCGCTCTTATTTGCGTATGCTAGCCACCATATATGCTTAGTGCTTGCTGTAGCTCCACCTCACTACCCCTTTTCTACCCATAAGCTTAAATAGTCTTGATCTCGCGGGTGTGAGATTGCTGAGTCCTCGTGGCTCACAGATACTTTCAAACAATTGCAAGTGCCGATGATACCAGTGCAGGTGACACAACCCAGCTCAAGTGGGAGCTCGATGAAGAGCTTGATCGTTGATTTGTTTCGTTTCCTGTTGATCGGTAGTGGAGCCCAGTTGAAACGATCGGGGATCTAGCATTTGGGGTTGTCTTCTTTTATTTTTGGTTTGGTAGTCGGACCTTTGATTGTACTTTGGATGATGTATGGATTATTTTATGTTTTGTGTGAAGTGGCGATTGTAAGCCAACTCTTTATCCCTTTCTTATTCAGTACATGGGATGTGTGAAGATTACCCCTTTTGCAACAAGCCTACCATGCGGCTATGCCTCTAAGTCGTGCCCCGACACGTGGGAGATATAGCCGCATTGTGGGTCTTACATCACCATAATAATCATATATATGAACTTTGTTGTCATAATCAATTGCAACCTCCTCCAAAATAGTGGATTCATCTATACCTCTATACCTACTAATAAAGCAAGGTAATATTCTTGGTTTCATCCCACTTAGATAATTATATATATATTTAAGCTATACGTGAGGTGGTACTAAACAACTGACAGACTGGGCCGACCCTAATTCAACCCGCAGTTCACGTACATGAAATTTCGTTGGTGTCGGGGATATACCCCGTGGAGTAAACCGGCGGGAGTATAAACCGGCCGGACTGGATGACTCACTAGTAACCCGCCCGGAGCTTGGCAGTTCACCGGCTACCCGCCCGGTCTTGGCGGTTCATTAGTAACCTGGCGGGCGGGTCAGATGGATGACGAGGCCCATGGCCCAGAAGGCCGGTTCATACTATGGTGGGCCGGTTTAAGAGGAAAGGCATGAGGAATATTTACCTTACAAGGAGTTAAGACCAGGACTTGTATCCGGTTTGTATTAGAGATAGACTAGTCCTAATCCTAATAGGACTCCACATGTAAACCGCCCCTTCAACATATATAAGGAGGGGAAGGGCTCCCCAAAGGGGGAGGAGCAAGAAGAAACAATCTTAGGGCTAGACAAAAAGAGGAGAGCCGATTTACGGCGACTCCCTCGTGATGATAATGAGACCTAGCCTCAAACAACATGTAGGGCTATTACCGGATGATGTTTCCCGGGGCCCGAAGCTGTCTAAATCCTTGTCTTGCGTGTTGATCCGCCCTGCGTCTCTCGTCCCACTCAACCCCTCTCAAGCTACCACATAGATGCGTTGGCCTCGCGACTAAGTCCTGACACTAAAGACATCTGCCATGACAATTCCACGATAGTTGGCGCCCACCGTGGGGCTTGCGCACGATGGTGTTGAGTTCTTGGAGGGATCTCTCCAGGGATCGAGAAGTTTGCAATTTTCCGGATGAGCCGGTTTGGAAGGGTGTGCATCAACTTCAGTTCATCAAACCAGATTTTAGATCTGTGAGATTTAAGGTTCAAGAAAATTAGGGTAGCGTTTATGCGCCAGCACACGAGACCAGATGCGTATCTGCTGAAGGAAAATACAAGTCATCAGTTCAATCCGATTTGCAGCGAAACCAAGGGTTGGAACCAGTCCTGAACATCATATCAAAGACAGACGTGACGGAAAGAATAGCCAAAACAAAGTCAATGGGATCTATCCATGTACAGAACTATGGGGTCGATGGCATGCAACCACACGGGAATTATTTAGCTTGGCATGGTTTTCGAGCAAGTTAAGTGAATCTACCATATGAAGCTACTAGTATGATACGGATCAGACTTTTCTTAGCTTAGTATATTAAGCAAATCAATAAGTTATTCTGATTCAGATAGCCGGACGATCATCAATTGGAAGTCAGGTCGGTCTTTTTGGTGTGTCATGGTAGGAAACTGAGATATCTTGCAAGTTCTCTGGTTTGGTTTCGTCGAGTTCGCCGATGCAGCCTGAGCCGGCGTCATCTCCGCTGGCCTCGACCGATCTGCCACCTCGCACTGCTTCAGCTGCTGCCTTGGGCCGGGCCGTTCTTATGGCTGCTACTAAACCGACTCGGTTCCCGCCATGGGTCGCGAGTATCATCTCCTGCCGCGGCCACGAGCCGGCCCGCCTTTACCGCTATGACCTCGTCATGCTACAGCCAACATGAACGTACGGAGGCATCAACTCAGGACGCCAGACAACAACTCCGGATTTGACCGATCATTGACTCCTCTCAGGAAGACCAAAAACAAAGCATCAACTGATGTCACGGCCGCCGAGGCATATCACTAGTTGCAAAAAGTTGATACGCAGCAGAATATACCGATCTAAGCCGGAAAGCTAGCGCGCTAAAAAAAGGGAATGATCAAACCAGCCGCGACCCGGAGGGAGAGTTGGTTGTGTGGCACAGACTCGCACTGTCTTCGAACCGCATGAGCAGGCTTCGGATCGCCGCATGCCTCTTCAGCTGCAGAATACATCAGGTGATATCCATCCAGTTTACTTTTATCAGCACTTATTAATTTTTTGAAAACAACCATTCTGCCCTATATTGTTGTTATATACAGCCGTCGCCCCTGCGGTCCGGTTTACATCAACGCGCCGGCCGACTCGCCCGTCCGCACCACCTTACAACGCCACAGACGATACGCCCGTCCGCCGTCCCCGCCAGTTCACGCGTCCGCACCGGCTTACAACATGGTGGACAACTTGCTCATCCGCACCGGCTTACAAACGCCGGGACCGGTTTATCTATCTGCTTTCGCGGCCGATTCACCTGTGAGGGATTTCAATTTCACCAACCGATCATCAATCTCATGGCGGATAATTTCCGGCCTAACATATCAGGTGAAATCTATCTAAGTCTATTTTTGACACATATTCTTTTTGTCAAAGAACAAATTACTCCGGCTTGCGATGTTTTTGATGCAGGACAATTGTTCACTACATCAACACGACGTGGTTAACTTGCTCGTCCGCGCCGGTTTACGACATCGGTGCCGATCTTCCCCGTCCGCACCAGTTTACAATGCCACGGCCGGTTCATCTATCCGAGCTGCCTCTGATGTTGCAGTCGCTTTTGTCGTCCATCTCTCGCGGCCTGGTCTACATCAACATACCGGGCCGCACCTGTCTGCATGAGCTGTTTATTGGGCGCACAAGTCGCCGCCACTACAGTTTTGATTAACTTCAAATCACCAGTTGGAAGGAACCATTGGCCGAGTTGCTGACACGGCTCATATGGGATCATTTACAACCCGCTGCAGTCACCTCAACCTTCTATGGATTCACATCGTGCTATCAACGCCAATGATATACAAGTTATGCCGGTTTATATCACGGTCAAATATGGAGAGCCTCAAGCCAACTCCTTGAGTCACCTTTGAGGCTCGGGGGCTACAATGACATGATTCAGCGAATATTGCCAGTTTCAGCAAATTTAAAAACCCCAGGACAATGGAGGGAAGGATAACCCGGTCCCGGAGGCTACTGTTATATTGATGAAAGTTTAAAGGCCGTCAGAAAATTTCCGGTTTAGAAAGTATATGACAGTTACAAAATTCTGGCTCAATGAAGAAGATCCGGGTCATCAGAAAGGATTCCGGTTAAAATCCGGCTCAAGGGAAGTCAGTCTGACTGAAGCTCTCAAATGTCCGATTTACAGTCCGGTTCAAGGGAAATCTGTTCTCCCACAAAGCTCTGAAGCGCTCAAATCCAGTTTAACAATGTCCGGTTCAAAAAAGGAATTAACTTCTCGCAAGTTCGGGTTTAAAGGCCGTCAAAAAAATTTCCGGCTGAAAATGAAGATTTCGGTTTAAAATCCGGTTCAAGGGAAAGATGTCTCCCGCAAAGCTTTGAAGCTCTCAATATCCGGTTCAAGATCCCAGTTCAAGAAGAATTTATCTCTTGCAAAAAGTTAAAAATTGCCAAAGAGGACCGACTGCCATGATGCGCGGTTCAAACATGGGTATCCCGCCTTACTGGCCTGACATATTATTGATCACATGGGGGCTTCTGCTTCATAAAGCGGGGTCTCTGTTCTTTTACATCATGTGAGGTTACACAGAGTTGCTCTAAAGCGGCCTCCGGTTTACCCCTTGAGTTCGCTTTGCTAAAAGCATCGTGTTATATCACTTGGAGGATTGGACGTGTCCGAACCAATACCATGCCTCTTGATAGGCGAAAGCCACCAGATCACTTGGGGACTTGGTCATGTCTGAACCAGTCATGCCTCTTGGTCGGCCTAAGGCCACAGAATCACTTGGGGGCTTGGTCGAACCCGAACCATGGCCACGCCATTTGGTCGGCATAAATGCCACGGTTTCATCTGGGGACCTGGCTGACTAGAACCATAGTTACACCTAATGGGAGCTTGGTCGTGTTTGGCCATGGTAACGCCATTTGATCAGTTTAAATAAAACTTTTCTTTTGCTTCACACTTTTCTTTGAAGGGGGTTTTTTTCTTTTCATTATGTTTCTTAAACCGACAAAAAAAATAATTTTCAATTGACGGAACACAGTTCACGTCAATCCGGAGACTATTTGCCCGGTTTAACATCCTCTTATGGAGTAAACCGGTGTTTATCACAACCCGGCACGGTTTTATCATAAACCGGCACAATATGGAAGGAGTTATCAGTACTCAAGATTTGGGTTATCACCCTTACTACAAAAAGTTGGTAAAACCAACGATGTGATTCAATGTCACAGGTATGATATATTTCATATTTGATTATTCTAAATGCAGCCTTGGTTATAAACCCAGGTTATATGTTGGGTATTATGACCCGTCCGGCGGTAAACCGCCAGGACACTTTAAACTTGTTGTATGCAGAAACAGGTTTGTTAAACCGGCCTGGTTTTTGGACTATAAGTCGCCAGCATATATATATATATCTATATATATATATTTGGATTGCGCCATCGGAATTATGCGCTTATAAATCATTGGGTTATATTATTCAAATAGCCAAACTTGGCTGGATTTTCATTATGATATTGAATGAATAAGGTTTTCATACCGGATTATATTATCTTGAACAGCCAACATGGCTGGATTTTTATGGTTATTAATAACTGGTATTATTGAGTTTTCAAAAGTCGCTTAAGCGCAACAGTTATTATTTTATCCAAGGATATGATTTATTCTACAATGGAAGGAATAGTCCCGAGTCGCTGCAGGCTCACGACCCGGCACTTGGGGGCTACATTATTCAAATTGAGATTTCATGCAAGTCTCATGTCGCTGCAAGCATGCACCATGACACTTGTGGGCTACCAATTGCTCCTGTCAACAATTAAAGGTACACAAATTTTCGTCCATAATATTGAAGGATTCATTGCTCAGTTGGTAAAGCACAAAACTCTTAACCTTGTGGACGTGGGTTCAAGCCCTACGATGGAAGCTACATTATAAGGTGTTATTTTCATTGAAGTATATATCAAGTCCCGGTTCAGTATTATTTTACTAAACCGGCCCTTGGGGGCCACACATCATTGCTCAAATCTACATGATTATATTTATAAAGTCCCTGCTAATTATTGCATAATGACCCGGCACTTGGGGGCTACACTGATTGAAGTTTTGAAGCAATTACAAGTCCCAGGTTGCTGCAAGCATGACAACCCAGCACTTGGGGGCTACATATATGGAGTATTCAGTTTATATGATTGAGATGAACAAACCGGATTTCTTCAAGGTTGAAACACTTATTGGAGCAAGTCTTAAGTTATCACTATGTTCTCCTCTTAAGACTTGGGGGCTACAAGTATTATGCATATAAAGGAGGAACATCTTCTTTTTATCAGTTTTGAGCAAATCAGGAAGATCAATTACATGACCCGGTGTTGATAACAATTATGACCTGGTGCCATCAATATTTATAAACCGGCCATTTTTGGTAATATTAAACCGACAAGTTTTACATCTTCAAACCGGCTGAATATAAGATAAGTATTTTCAGACCCATATTTCTTAAATCGGCGCTTTGGGAGCTGAGTCAAAGGAGTTATTCTTCACAATATTTCTCGGTGACAAACCAATGTCGGCAAATTGATTATGAAATTGGCTTATTGACCTGGATTTTCTAGAAGAAGGAAATGGCAAGGAATTAAGGAGGCTCAGATGCCGGTTTACAAGAATTCTTAACCCGGAGCATAATCTATCAAATTTGTTCTTGTACTTGTTTTACAAGATCAGTTTAACATGGATAAATCCAAATTAAACTGGGGGCTAATGTCGGGGATATACCCCGTGGCGGTTCATTAGTAACCCGGTGGGCGGGTCATATAGATGACGAGGCCCATGGCCCAGAAGGCCGGTTCATACTATGGTGGGCCGGTTTAAGAGGAAAGGCATGAGGAATATTTACCTTATAAGGAGTTAAGACCAGGACTTGTATCCGGTTTGTATTAGAGATAGACTAGTCCTAATCCTAATAGGACTCCACATGTAAACCGCCCCTTCAACATATATAAGGAGGGGCAGGGCTCCCCAAAGGGGGAGGAGCAAGAAGAAACAATCTTAGGGCTAGACACAAAGAGGAGAGCCGGTTTACGGCGACTCCCTCGTGATGATAATGAGACCTAGCCTCAAACAGCATGTAGGGCTATTACCGGATGATGTTTCCCGGGGCCCGAAGCTGTCTAAATCCTTGTCTTGCGTGTTGATCCGCCCTGTGTCTCTCGTCCCACTCAACCCCTCTCAAGCTACCACATAGATGCGTTGTCCTCGCGACTAAGTCCTGACACTAAAGACATCTGCCATGACAATTCCACGACAGTTGGTCACCTGTCATCTATGTGGGCCGTCCATGCATAGTTGGGCCGCACGCAGCTCATGGAGAGCAGCAAAAAATTATTTGATTGAAGTGAGGTTCGAACTCACAACCTATAGAGCCAAATTGGATTTCCCCAACCAACTCACCTAGCTTCTCCTTTCGTTAGAAAATGTGATCCATTGACTAATAAAATAGTCCCACCTCGCTTTTTTGCTTAAAATCTCACCTGTTTATATAGGCGTACAAGTTGTCGTTCAATCAACCAGTTGTCTAAAGAATTAACGAATGGAGGGTAAGGTGTTGGCCCTACATATTATAGGGAAACAATGAAATTAAAACTTGAGGAACTCAGTTGGTGTGTGGCAAATAAGGAAGTGGCTAATTAAGCCAAGCATGCTCGTGGGATGTGTTGGAGCGGCTAATTAAGTCAAGCATGCGACATGACCAATCAAAGAGGCACGTGCATTCAAGGGATTATAGTAGTACCATACCAGTACGGGCGAGGTAGAAGTGGAAGGGTGGCATCGGGCGAGGTGACGTGTTTCTTTTTTTTTAGCCGAAGAAGATGATTTTCATACAATGGACTTTGCTAATAGACAAAGTGGATGTGAAATCGCCTCGGGGTTAAGCCGAGGCATCCCAGAGTGTGTGCACCTCCATAGATGGGACTCCCATGTGTTCTGTAGGAGTTCCTCATCTTGAGCATGGACGACCCTGCTTTTGTGTGATCAAAGGAAGCCACGCCGGCAGCTACCTGCATCTCCATTAATCCTGAGGCGATTTCACATCATTTATTATGCTTCTTCAAAAGAAAATAGATATTGCTTTGACCTAATTTCCTATAGGTATATGGTATGAAATGAACTTGGAGGAAGCAATAATCTCTATCTCCATCTCTTCTCTACCTGCATCAAGCCCTAACACTACATGCTAGCTCCAGGATATCGAGATCATCAAAATGGTTGCATGGAGGACCTAGGAGATGACCGAAGGGGGAGAGAGAGATGTATGTCCCCGTTGCAACGCACATCCTTTTTTACTAGATATTCATGCACCAGTACAACGCAGGAGCATGTTCATTATAAAAGTAAAGAGTACAACATGTCCAGTTAGATTTTGATTTTGCTTAAAGAAAGGAGACACCGCCGGGTGCTAATTGTATACATGTACTATAGCACGGGTCCGAACCAAGCGGTCTCTTATGAAAAGATGAGCCGGACTCGGAGGTATTGAGCCATTAGAGGTGTGATTCTTTTTCTCCCGTTGCAATGCACGGGCATGTTTGCTAGTTATTAAATAAAGTCATGACATCTCCAAATCCACTTTCATTAATATAATCATCATAAATAGGGGCATGCAAACATTATAACAAATTTGCACATCAAATCTTGGGGGCCTAAAAATATCATCTTCATCAAATATAGCATCCCCAAGCTTATGGCTTTGCATGTCATTAGCATCATGGATATTCAAAGAATTCATACTAACACCATTGCAATCATGCTCATCATTTATACCAAAGATTCTATTGAATTCTTCTTCTATCAATTGAGCACAATTTTCCTTTCCATCATTTTCACAAAAGACATATAAAGATGAATAATATGTTGCAACCTCAATTCCATTTTTTGTAGTTTTCTTTTATAAACAAAACTAGTGATAAAACAAGAAACTAAAAGATTCAATTGCAAGATCTAAAGATATACCTTCAAGCACTCACCTCCCCGGCAACAACGCCAGAAAAGAGCTTGATGTCTACTACACAAATTTATTCTTGTAGACTCGTGTTGGGCCTTCAAGCACAGAGTTTTGTAGGACAATAGCAATTTTCCCTCAAGTGGATGACCTAAGGTTTATCAATCCGTGGGAGACATAGGATGAAGATGGTCTCTCTCAGACAACCCTACAACCAAATACAAGAAATCTATTATGTCCCCAACACACCTAATACAATGGCAAATTGTATAGGTGCACTAGTTCGGCGAAGAGATGGTGATAAAAGTGTAATATGGATGGAAGAAATATATTTTTATAATCTGAATAAATAAAAACAGCAAGGTAGCAAATAGTAAACAGGCATAAAAATGGTCTTGCAATGCTTGAAAATGAGGCATAGGGTCCATACTTTCGCTAGTGCAATCCCTCAACGTGCAATGAAGAATCACTCCAAAGTTCCTATCTAGCGGAGAACATAAGAATAAATTGTTTGTAGGGTATGAAACCACCTCAAAGCTATTCTTATCGTTCAATCTATTCAAGAGTTCGCTCTAAAATATCACCAAAGAAAATTCATATTGATAATACTCAATCGAACACAAAGAACTTCAAACAGTGCCCCAAGATTTCTACCGTAGAAACAAAGACAAGAACATGCATCAACCCCTATGCATAGGTTACCCCAATGTCACCTCGGGAATCCGCGAGTTGAGTGCCAAAACAAATGTCAAGTGAATCAATACGATACCCCATTGTCACCACGAGCATTCAATTGCAAGACATATATCAAGTGTTCTAAAATCCATAAAAGTATTCAATCTGATAACAACGAAATCTCAAAGGGAAAAACTCAATTCATCACAACAACATAGAGAGGGGAAAACACCATATGATCAGACTATATTAACAAAGCCCGCGATACATAAAGAGCGTGACATCTCAAGAACACGAGAGAGAGAGAGAGATTAAACACATAGCTACTGGTACAAACCCTCAGCCCCAAGGGTCAACTACTCTCTCCTCATCATGCTGGCTGGCGGGATGACGAAGATGGCCACCGGAGATGATCCCCCCCTCTGGCAGGGTGCCGGAATGGGGACTAGATTGGTTTTCGTTGTCTATAGAGGCCTATAGCGGTGGAACTTCTGATCTAGGTTAACCCCGAAAGTTTTCAGAAGATTTGTGAATTTATAGGGTAAAGAGGGGGTGCATGAGGCCACCGAGGTGGGCACAACCCACCTGGGCCCTTTAGTCATGCACTTTACTTTGTGATAGCCATAGTGTTTCATGTTATATATTTTTCTATCACATAGTTGTTTATCTTGCTTAGCATAAGTTGTTAGTCCACATAGGTGAGCCTAGTTGCTTCAGTTTTCTGCTTGAAAAATTAAACACTAGTTTTATTACGCATTTGCTCTCGCCTATGCCTTTACATACTAGATAGTTTTATGATTTTAGGTTACATCCCTTTTGATCAACCACTAATTAGTTTACTAAATAATACCATTGTATGGTACATCTCGATGAAAAGTGATACCCTTTTTTAAGGATACTAACATTTTTCGGCTTTCTCTTTCACAGTATGACTGGCCCGCTATTTGTGAATGATACATTTCCAAAAGCAACATCGGTGGTTGGGTACTATCACATTCTTCCATACAAGGAAGGTTTGTCTATAATCCTCCACATGTAACATAAGATTTGTTGTGATGTTTTATGCATGAAAGTACGACAATAACTTTTTTGGATCATGGTAAATCTAATAATTCGCGTGTTTCAGGAAATGGCCTTCTGATTCTTCACTAAATGAGCAACCATGTCGACATGGAAAATGTTCATTGCACTTCGTAATAGATGAAAATGTGGAAGAGCAAGATGAGAATAGCACGTCTAAGTTGCGAAAACGAATTACAAAAGTGTCAACTCCAAAGCAAAGTAAACAAGCAGTTGGTGCCAGCAAGCATAAGGAAAGCTGCAAAAGAAAAATCTGAAGCCTCTATGGCTGCAGCTGATGTCTGTGTAGAGGGTCTGGTTGCTGAGATCCCCACAATAAAAAATGTTATTGAGGTGGAAATTACAAAACCCTTGAGTAAGTCAAGAAATACAGAAGCTTCTGCAAGGGTGTGAACCTCGGGATACATCGTCATTTCTACCTGCCTTGGTTATCTCTTACCTGGGCCCTTTACTTATGCACTTTACTTTGTGATAGCCATACTGTTTCATGTTATATATCTTGCTATCACATAGTTGTTCATCTTGCTTAGCATAAGTTGTTGGTTCACATAGGTGAGCCTTGTTGTTTTTGGCTTTGTGCTTGACAACTTAAATGCTCGTTGTGTTCCACATTTGTTCAAGCCTAAGCCTCTAGCTACTAGATAGTTTTATGATTTTAAATTACATCCCTTTTGATCAATCACTAATCAGTCTATTAAATAAGACCATTAATTCTATGGTACATCCTGATGAAAAGTGATACCCTTTTTCAAAGATGCTGACATTTTTTGGCTTTATATTTCATAGTATGACTGGTCCACTATTTGTGAATGATCCATTTCCAAAAATGATATCTGTAGTTGAGTACTATCATATTCTTCCCTGTAGTTGAGTACTATCACATTCTTCCATACAATGAAATTTTGTTTGAACTCCTCCACAGGTAACATAAGATTTGTTGTATTTTTTATGTGTGGAAGTACGACAATAAATTTTTGGGATCATGGTAAATATGACACTTGCTCACCGAACTTCAGAATAAGCTGATTACGGTCACAATATACATTTTGCGGTGATTATACGGTCACTTGCTCATAGTTTAGCATCGGATTGCACTCTGTTAACCGGCCAAATAGTCTACGTGGCGCCATGTTGACTAGTTAAATTGACCACGTTCCTTGTGGATCCCACCTGTCAGTTTGCATAGGCAAAAGGTCAGATAAACACAAATTTACACAGGCGTGACAAGGCTTCAACCCGTGCGCATGAATCACCTGGTTGTGTATGTGCCTGTCAGGGCCTGATGTGTGCGCATGCACGTGTAGGTTGAGCACTTGAGCGTGAGAGTGTGTGTTGGTCATGTGGTGTACTGGTGTGTGCATGCATGCGTGCGTGTGTGCGTGTGAGTGTTGCATGCGTGCGTGTGAGTGTTGCGTGCGTGCGTGGCTGCGCATGATTCAGGAAATGGTTTTCTGATTCTTCACTAAACAAGAAACCACGTCGACATGGAAAAGGTTCATTGCACTTCATAATAGATCAAAATGTGGAATAGCAAGATGAGAATAGCACGTCTAAGTTGCGAAAACGAATTACAAAAGTGTCTACTCCAAAGCAAACCAAACAAGCAGTTGGTGCCAGGAAGCACAAGAAAAGCAGCAAAAGAAAATCTGAAGCCTCCATGGCTGCAGCTGATGTCTGTGCAGAGAGTCTGGACAGTGAGACAACAATAAAACATGTTATTATGGTGGAACCTCCAAAACCCGTGAGTAAGTCAAGAAATACAGAAGTTGCAGCCGGAGCAGCATGTGGAAAAACTAAAATCCTACAATCGGGTTAGTCATTGTAATTGTATTTAGATTTTACTGATCACATTGTTCCTTATTTATGTTATGATATAATCAACTTTAGGTGTTCAAGTGGACAAGAACAAAACACAGGAGCAATCTAAACATGACAATATGCCCCAAGACGTCCTTCCTAGAGAGGTAAGCTAAATTATCAATTGAAAGTATTGAAAACTACAATACTAGGACGCATTACGGTCACATCCACCATATGAAATGGTTGTAGAAAATAAACCTCAAATTTAATGAGCTGTTAACAACAATAATTTGTAGGGTTCCATCCTTGTCTATACAAATGTTATCATGATGGATGTTGCCCTTTATTCTATTTGTTTTTGTTCTGATACACACTCAACTATATGTAGCCTAGACTTAGAGCATTTCTCCCATTCTACCACATGTCGCCACGTGAATGTTTGGAAAAGTGTAAGATCACACACTTCTTTTAGGTATTACGATGAGGGAAAGCCAGCACAATTCATTCTTATCAAATAAGGGATAATATCCCATTTATTTAAGGATAGTTTATTAGTTAAGAAAAAATATTATTTTTCAGAAAGTTTCAATTGGTACATCCTATTATTAGGAGCCACACCCTAATAAATCATCTCCAAACAAAGAGAGGAGCCACACCCACTTTCAATCAATCAAAAGAAGTAATCATCCTTTTCATAAATGAGTTTTAGATGTGTAGGTGATGAATATGCAAAGCTTTTCGTGTCATCCATTCACTCTATCGTAACTTGAAGAAAAAATTGTTGTATCCGGCATCGCATGTTGATCTAATGAAGAACCATGCTTTGGAAAGCTAGCACAATCCATTCCTATCAAATAAGGGATAATATCCCACTTATTTAAGGCTGGTGTATTAGTTAACAAAAAAATATTATTGTTCAGGATGTATCAATTGGTAGATCCTATTATTAGGAGCCACATCACCCTAATAAATCATCTCCATACAAAGAGAGGAGCCATACCCACTTTGAATGAATCAAAAGAAGTAATCATCCTTTTCATAAATGAGTCTCAGATGAGTAGGTGATGAATAGGCAAAGCTTTTCGTGTGATCCATTCACTGAATCGTAACTTGAAGAACAAATTGTTGTATCAGGCATCATGTTGATCTAGTGAAGAACCATGCATTGGAAAGTCAAAATGTGGATTTGTCAGGAAAGTCAGGTTGGATAAACCTACCCAAGACTGCTTATTTTCATATTATTAGTTATTGGTCCTCCAAATATTTAATCTTTGTTCCAAATTTCATTGAAGGTGGCACCACCGAGTACAACATTGATGACCAGATAGATGATTCACTACGATCAACTCAGAAAATACGGGATGAAATTGTATGTTATATGTCTTTTATCCTATTTTAGGAAAAAAATGATGCCTGTTTCCGATAACTTTCTTCTAGTTGAGAATCTATATGAAATCTCCTATTCTCTCTCTATTTTAGCTTCACAAGCAAAGCATACTACAAGAACGAAGTGCACAGTGCAATATGGACATCTAGACACTCTTGAGTGGTATTCTACCCTGCCACATTTTAAACATGGTGACATTTACAATCACACTGTAGAACTATCATAGTTATGTGGTCAACACTGTGGACATGTAATAGGTATCCAATGTATCTACTTTTCCGGACGCTTTTCCTCTTGTTTTGGACTCTAATTTGCATGATTTGAATGAAACTAACCCCGGATTGACGCCGTTTTCAGCAGAACTACCATGGTGTTGTTTTTGTGTAGAAATAAAAGTTCTCGAAATGGAACGAAACTTTGCGAGGAATTTTTATACAATAAACAAGAATTTCTGGAGCGAAGACCTACCGGAGAGGATCACCTGGGCGGGCACAACCCACCAGGGCGTGCCTCCTCTCCTGGCACGCCTAGGTGGGTTGTCCCCACCTGGTGGCCCCACAGACCCTGAAACCAATGCTATAAAATCCTATTTTTGCAGAAAAAACAGGCATAAAGAATTATCGCGATCCACGAGACGGAGCCGCCGTCACCTCCTATTCTACATCGGGAGGCCAGATCTGGAGTCCGTTTGGGGCTCCGGGGAGGGGGATCTTCGTTCTTCGTCATCACCAACCCTTCTCCATAGCCAATTCCATGATGCTCCCCACCGCGAGTGAGTAATTCCTTCGTAGGCTCACTGGTCAGTGAGGAGTTGGATCAGATTCATCATGTAATCGAGTTAGTTTTTTTGGGGGTTGATCCCTAGTATGCACTATGTTCTAAGATTGATGTTGCTATGACTTTGCCATGCTTAATGCTTGTCACTTTGGACCCGGGTGCCATGATTTCATATCTGAACCATTTATGTTATCACCTTTATATCCATGTTCTAGATCCGATCTTGCAAGTTATAGTCACCTACTATGCGTTATGATCCGGCAACCCCAAAAGTGACAATAGTCGGGACCACTCCCGGTGATGTCCATAGTTTGAGGAGTTCATGTATTCATCGTGTGTTCATGCTTTGTTCCGGTTCTCTATTAAAAGGAGGCCTCAATATCCCTTAGTTTCCAATAGGACCCCGTTGCCACGGGAGGGTAGGACAAAATATTTCATGCAAGTTCTTTCCATAAGCACGTATGACTATTTACGGAATACATGCCTACATTATATTGATGAACTGTAGCTAGTGTCGTATCGCCCTAGGTTATAACTGTCTCATGATGAATATCATCCAACAAGTCACTAATCCAATGCCTGCGAATTTATCCTATATTGTTCTTGCTAAGTTACAACTGCTATCGTTACTGTTGCACTTGTTACAAAACTACTGCTATCACTGTTAGCGTTACCATTGCTACTTCTACTATTATCAAAACTATCATATTACTTTGCTACTGATCACGTTGCTGCAGATAATTAATCTCCAGGTGTGGTTGAATTGACAACTCAGGCGGCAGTAGGACAACAGGTGGGCATGGTAGTACCATTTTCGATGGTAGTACCGCACCTTCCCAGTGGTAGTACTGCTCTCGTGGTACTTCCGCGACCGACTTACATCACACTACCACCTATATATTTGCTTTTATAGTCCCTCACCGCGTCCGCAGTAGTATACCGATAGTAGGGTGTGGTATTGTCGTCCTACCATCCCTCTACTGCCGCTGGTTCTCTGTGTCCTGGGAAACTGATAACCCATAAGTATAGGAGATCGCAACAATTTTCAAGGGTAGAGTATTCAACCTGATTCGACACAAGGGGAGCCAAAGAATATTCTCAAGTATTAGCAGCTGAGTTGTCAATTCAACCACACCTGGAAACTTAATATCTGCAGCAAAGTATTTAGTAGCAAAGTAATATGATAGTAGTGGTAACAATAGCAAAAGTAATGGTAGCAAAACTAATATTTTTGGGTTTTGTAGTGATTGTAACAGTAGCAGCGAAAAAGTAAATAAGCGAAGAACAATATAGGAAAAGCTCATAGGCAATGGATCGGTGATGGAGAATTATGCCGGATGCGATCGAACATGTAACAGTCATAACCTAGGGTGACACAGAACTAGCTCCGGTTGATCAATGTAATGTAGGCATGTATTCCGAATATAGTCATACGTGCTTATGGAAAAGAACTTGCATGACATCTTTTGTCCTACCCTCCCGTGGCAGCGGGGTCCTATTGGAAACTAAGGGATATTAAGGCCTCCTTTTAATAGAGTACCGGACCAAAGCATTAACACATAGTGAATACATGAACTCCTCAAACTACGGTCATCACCGGGAGTGGTCCCGATTATTGTCACTTCGGGGTTGCCGGATCATAACACATAGTAGGTGACTATAGACTTGCAAGATAGGATTAACAACTCTTATATATTGATGAAAACATAATAGGTTCATATCCGAAATAATGGCACTCGGGCCCTAGTGACAAGTATTATGCATAGCAAAGTCATAGCAATATCAATCTCAGAACATAGTGGATACTAGGGATCAAACCCTAACAAAATTAAGTCGATTACATGATAAATCTCATCCAACCCATCACCGTCCAGCAAACCTATGATGGAATTACTCACGAACGGTGGTGAGCATCATGAAATTGGTGATGGAGGAAGGTTGATGATGACGATGGCGACGGATTCCCCTCTCCGGAGCCCCGAACGGACTCCACATCAGCCCTCTCGAGAGAGTTTAGGGCTTGGCGGCAGCTCTGCATCATAAAACGTGATGAATCCTTCTCTCTGATTTTTTTCTCCCGAAAGTGAATATATGGAGTCAAGGTTGAGGTCGGTGGAGCGTCAGGGGGTCCACGAGGCAGGGGGCGTGCCCCCCACCCTCGTGGACAGGTGGAGGCCCCCTGACGTGGATTCTTCATCCAGTATTTTTATATATTCCAAAATAATTCTCCGTTGATTTTCAGGTCATTCCGAGAACTTTTATTTTTGCTGAAAACAGCATCAGTCCGGGTTAGTTCCATTCTAATGCAAGTTAGAGTCCAAAAGAAGGGCAAAAGTGTTTGGGAAAGTAGATACGACGAAGACGTATCAGAAACTAAGTGGTAGTACCTCTTGTGAGGACGTTAGTACCGCTCTGGTGGAACTACCACACCTGCACTTTTGTTCTCTCTTAGTGCTACACTTGAAACTACTACACCAAGCGGTAGTACCGCTCCTCTTGGCGGTAGTACTACTTGTGTGCGGGCTGGGGGCATAACGGTTGGATTTGTCCCCACCTATAAAAGGGGGTCTTCTTCCCCAATGAACTTTATACTTTGACCTCATGTTTTGCCCCATTTGTTGACCTTCTTCGAGCTTTCCATCTCTCAACCCCTCCAATGATTTTTGCTAGCTATTGAGGGAAAAGAGGAGATCTAGATCTATGCTTCCACCAATCACTTTTTCTATGTGAGGGGAACCCCTTGGATCTAGATCTTGGAGTTCTTTGTGTTCTCTTCTTCGTTCTTCATCTCATTTTCCTCCATAGCATTTCTTGTTATGGTGGGATTTGGGAGAGAAGGAATTGGGCACTTCATGTGCCCCTGCCATTGCATTTGATGCATCGGTTTGAGTTGTCGATGGTGATATGTGGAAGTAAAAGTTGAGAATCTTATTACTCTTGGTTGTTTGGGAACCCTAGAGCTTGTTCCTCTTTGGTGCTTTGGTGCCCAAGATGGTTGGTGCATTCAGAGCTCAATTATAGTGGTGTAAAGCTCTGGGCAAGCGTCAGGGTCTCCAATTAGGTTGTGGAGATCTCCCCGAGCAATTTGTACGGGTTCCGATGACCGAACCCAATGGTTGGAAAAGTGTACGGGTTACGGTAACCGCCCCAAGGGTTGCCATTTGTATGGATTAGGTGACTGCCCTCATGGGTCCCTTTGTGGAATCACAGCATCTTGCATAGTGCGATGGCGTGAGGAGATTACGCTGCCCCTAGTGGCTTCTTGGGGACCATTCTTCCTACACACTGCTCCAAACAGAGATTAGCATCCGCAAGGGTGTGAACTTCTGGACACATCGTCGTCTCTACATGCCTCGGTTATCTCTTACCCATGCCCTTTACTAACGCACTTTACTTTGTGATAGCCATAGTGTTTCATGTTATATATCTTGCTATCACATAGTTGTTTATCTTGCTTAGCATAAGTTGTCGCACCACATAAGTGAGCCTAGTTGTTTTAGTTTTGTGATTGACAAATTAAACACTAGTTTTATTCCGCATTTTCTCTAGCCTACGCCTTTACCTACTAGATAGTTTTATGATTTTAGGTTACAGATCCCTTTTGATCAACCACTAATCAGTTTAGTAAATAAGACCACTTTATGGTACATACTGATGAAAAGTGATACCCTTTTTCAATGATACTCACATTTTTTGGCTTTCTCTTTCATAGTATGTCTAGTCCACTATTTGTGAATGATCCATTTCCAAAAACAGCATATGTAGTTGTGTACTATCACATTCCTCCATACAAGGAAGTTTTGTCTATACTCCTCCACATGTAACAAAAGATTTGTTGTTATTTTTTATGTGTGAAAGTAGGACAACAACTTTTTGGGCTTGTGGTAAATATGACACTTCGTGTCTTTCAGGAAATAGTCTTCTGATTCTTCACTAAACGAGCAACCACGTTGACATGGAAAAGGTTCATTGCACTCCTTAATAGATGAAAATGTGGAAGATCAAGATGAGAATAGCACGTCTAAGCTGCGAAAACGAATTACAAAAGTGTCAACTCCAAAGCAAAGCAAATAAGCAGTTGGTGCCAACAAGCATAAAAAAGCAGCAAAAGAAAATCTAAAGCTTCCATGGCTACAGCTAATGTCTGTCCAGAGGGTCTGGATAGTGAGATACCCATAATAAAACATGTTACTGAGGTGGAACCTCCAAAATGCGTGAGTAAGTCAAGAAATACAGAAGCTGCAGCCATAGCAGCAAGTGGAGAAACTAAAATCCTACAATCGGGTTAGTCATTGTAACTGCATTTAGATTTTATTGATCACATTTTTCCGTATTTGTGTTCTAATATAATCAACATTAGGTGTTCAAGTGGAGAAGAACAAAACACAGGAGCAATCTAAACGTGACAATATGCCCCAAGATGTCTTTCCTACAGACGTAAGCTAAATTACATATTGAAAGTATTGAAAACTACAATACTAGGATGCATTAGGATCACATGCACCCTCTGAAATGGTTGTAGAAAATAAACCTCAAATAGTTGGACATGTTAACAAAAATTATTTGTATGGTTTCGTCCTCGTCTATAAAAATGTTCTAATGTTGGATGTCGCTCTTTATTCTATTTTCTTTTGTTCTCATATGCACTCAACTATAAATAGCATAGACTTAGATGATTTCTCCCTTTCTACCACATGTCACCACATGAATGTTTGGAAAAGTGTGAGATCACACACTTCTGTTTGGTATTAGGATGAGGGGAACTGGCCACAATCCATTCCTATGAAATAAGGGATAATATCCCTTTCATTTACGGATAATATAGATAAGAAAAAAATATTATTGTTCAAAAAGTATCAATTGGTAGATCCTATTATTAGGAGCCACACCCTAGTAAATCATACCCATACAGAGGAGCCACGACCACTGTCAGTCAATCCAAAAAAGTATTCAACCTTTTCATAAATAAGTTTTAGAGGAGTAGGTGATGAATAGGCCAAGCTTTTCGTGTGATCCATTCTCTCTGCCGTAAGTTGAAGATCTAATTGTTGTATCAGGAACAACATGTTGATCTAGTCAAGAACCATGCTTTCGAATGCAAAAATATGTATTTGTCAGGAAAGGCAGGTTGGATAAACATACCCAATACTGCTTATTTTTCATATTATTAGTCATTAGTCCTCCAAGTATTTAATCAGTGTTCCAAATTTCATTGAAGGCGGCACCATTGAGTACAACGTTAATGACCACATAGATGAATCGTTGTGATGAATTCGGAAAATATGGGATGAAATTGTATGTTATATGTCTTTTCTCTTATTTC
This sequence comes from Triticum urartu, assembly GCF_056163025.1. Lineage (NCBI taxonomy): Eukaryota > Viridiplantae > Streptophyta > Magnoliopsida > Poales > Poaceae > Triticum > Triticum urartu. The sequence goes on from NC_141877.1 coordinate 492,531,499, forward strand.
AGGAAAAAATGATGCATGTTTCCTATTAACTTGTTCTAGTTGAGAATCTAATGTGAACTCTCCAATTCTCTCTTCGTTTCAGTTTCGCAAGGAAAGCACACTTCCAGAACGAAGTGCTTAGTATGATATGGGCATCTAGACACTATTCAGTGGTATTCTACCCTTGCCACATTTTAAACATGGTTACATTTACAAATCATGTTATAGAACTCTCACAGTTTTGTGGTCAATACTGTGGACATGTTTTTCTAGGAGCCATACGTTTCCAAAATTTTATGTGTTAGACAGTGTTGTATCACACTTTTCATTGTGGACAAATCATCCGCCGCACTTTGTGATGTACAAATCGTCCGTTGAAACTCTGGCCAATTTTGGCATGAAGTTTTTTTTGGAATGTTTTGGCAAGAAGTCGGTGTTGGATAGTAGTTGTCGTCATCTATCCAACAAGCTTGAGTTTGCTCAATTCGGCGCTCATTTGTAGAAGTTTTGGCAATTCAAGCTTTATTGTATCCTTCTGTTTTGCTTGGGCTATTTTGAAGCTTCGTAGCTTGCACGGTACTTCTGTGGTCTAGTGCCATGGGCACTACCGCTTTTCTTTGGGCTTCTGGACTCGTTTTCGCTTCGGCGGAAGTAGGACGACAATTGGAAATGGTAGTACCATTTTGGACGATACTACCACTCGGACGGTACTTCCGCAACCGACTTCCATCACACTACTGCCTATAGTTTTGCTTATATATTCCCTCGCTGCGTCCACGGTAGTAGATCGATAGTAGGGTGTGGTAGTAACGCTTCATGCGGTACTGCTATCCAACCATCCCTCTACTGCCGCTAGTTCTCTATGTCCTGAGACACTAAGTGGTAGTACCACTTGCGAGGACATTAGTAACGCTCTGGCGGAACTACCGTGCCTGGACTTTCGTTCTCTCTTAGTGCTACACCTAAAACTACTGCCCCAAGAGGTAGTACCGCTCCTCTAGGCAGTAGTGATGCTTGTGTGCAGGCAGGGGGCATAACCGTTGGATTTGTCCCCACCTATAAAAGGGTGCCTTCTTCCCCAATGAACTTTATCCTTTGAGCTCGTGTTTTGCCCCATTTGTTGACCTTCTTCGATCTTTCCATCTCTCAATCCCTCCAATGATTCTTGCTAGCTCTTGAGGGAAAAGAGAGAGGAGATCTAGATCTACGTTTCCACCAATCAGTTTCTCCTCTATGTGAGGGGAACCCCTTGGATCTAGATCTTGGAGTTCTACATGTTCTCTTCTTCGTTCTTCCTCTCATTTTCCTCCATAGCATTAGTTGTTATGGTGGGATTTGGGACAGAACGAATTGGGCACTTCGTGTGCCCTTACCATTGAATTTGATGCATCAGTTTGAGTTATCCATGGTGATACGTGGAAGTAAAAGTTGAGAAGCTTATTACTCTTGGTTGTGTGGGCACCCGAGAGCTTGTTCCTCTTGGGTGCTTTGGTTATAGCGACCTGACCTCGAACGGTCAAGTCTCTGTGCTTCAGTGTCATCCCTGGATCGGTAATGCTGACACACACAATACTCGTGGATTTATAACAGAGTAGCAATCACACACTTATTACATCGAATGTCTCCAAAGAGAGCTTATTACAATAAATATGGCTTAAGGCCATCTAATACGATAACAGCGGAAGGCTTGGAAGATAAAGTGAGTCCATCAACTCCAACAGCATAGCTGTGCTGCACGGCAACGACCTAACAAACCTTACTCCTCGTCTGAAAAGTCTGCAACATAATATGTTGCAACCCGAAAATGGGTCAGCACATGGAATATGCTGGCAAAGTAACACAGTAGAGCAAGAACAGAATAATGCTATCACTACATGCATATTTGGCTGGTGGAAAGCTCTATGGTTATAATTTTTGCGAAAAGCCAATTTTTCCTACAACAAAGGAATAGATTTTATTTAGGTATCATGGTAGTTGAAACATCATTGAGAAGGTTCCTCCAACTCAATCCCAATTAAAAGTAATTATCAACCCAACAATACTATTTTTAGAGTGATGAGATACTTAAGATACTCCAAGTACTAGATACTCAAGATTGTCCATAACCGGGGACACGGCTAACCATGATTAGTATGTACACTTTGCAGAGGTGTGTGCACTTTTCCCCACAAGAATCGATCGCCTCCGTTGAATTTCTCGCACTACATGGTGTTTGAGAAACGGATGACCAAGACACAGTCTTTCAGAAACATTCACTCTCTACCTGCTGATCCACCTCTTCAAGAACTTCACGTAACTTACTTAACTATGCTAGAGCCCATAATAGCTTGTGGCTGCACACCGAAGTTTCTAGCATGAATCATCTCAGTTCCCTTTGAGCCTGGGTGGCGGTCCATAGGAAGATCACACGGGTACTCCGTGATTTCCAAGAAATACATGCAACACTAGGTACTCCAGGTGCCTCAATCCACCCAGATGTGTATTTAAGTTGCCACCTTAAGTTGTACCATTAATTAACAATCTCACATCTGTCATGGATTTCACTCTCCCAAACCACGTCTATGAGCATAGCATAGCAATATAAGCAACACGTAGAAGTAACTCCCAAGGGTTTGAATGTAACAGTGTAATAGGTTCTACCTCATCAACTACTTCCCAACCCACATGTTAATGACATCCTAACCATGCAATGTTTGAGGATCTGAACTAATGCATAAAAAATGGGTGATAAAGGGGTATGATCAAAGTGTTGCTTGCCTTGCTGACGATCCGCGATACCTAGAGACTCCAAATAACACGCTTCGCACTCCGGGAATTCTATCGCAAACAAACAATAATACACATAAGCAATAAGCAAAGAAGCATGGGTAAAACTCAAATAAGAAGGTCTAACCAGAAAGTTCAACTTAAGAACTCCGGTTTGCAAAAAGAATCAAATCGAACGGAGCAACGAAACTCAAACGGCGAAGAAAACAGCGACGGCGAGGCGTGGGCGCGGCACGGGCAAGCGGCGGCGTCGCGGCGGCTTGGGGCGGGGGCTGCGAGCGGGGTGGGGTGGTGGTGGCGGTGGCGGGGTGGGGTATTTAAAGGGGAGGGGGGTGCCTCGGGGAGGGGGCATGGGGCGGCGGGGCGGAGTCCTAGCCGAACTCCGGTCTGGGGAGGCATGGCGGCGTCGGTCTCCTGTGGGAGACGGCGTCGCGGGGGAGGTGGGCCGGCGGCTGGTCTTCGGCCCAGTTAGCCCCTGCGTTTTTTAAATAATTCCGCCGAAACTAAAAAACCTTTGGCCGGAGGAGGGGGAGGTGGGCCGGCGGCTGGTCTTCGGCCCAGTTAGCCCCTGCGTTTTTTAAATAATTCCGCCGAAACTAAAAAAATCCCAACTAGATCCATAATCTAGCGCACAGGCTCTCAACATATCCTCTAGAATCTGATTGACTCTCTCGGTCTGTCCAGCCGTCTGCGGGTGAAATGCTATACTGAACTCCAATCTCGTTCCCAAGGTCTAGTGTAACTGATGCCAAAATTTTGAGGTAAACTGTGTCCCTCTATCCGATATGATGGTCCTCGGAACTCCATGCAGACATACGATCCTGGTCATATATATCTTGGCCAACTTTGCACTGGTATAAGTTGTTTTCACTGGGATAAAATGTGTTACTTTGGTCAAGCGGTCAACTACTACCCATATAGAATCATATCTTGATTTGGTCCTGGGTAATCCGGTGATAAAATCCATGCCAAGTCTATCCCACTTCCATTCGGGTATCGGCATAGGCTGTAACAATCCTGCTGGCTTTTGACGCTCTGCCTTCACTCTCTAACATACATCACATACGGCCACATACTCGGCGATATCCTTCTTCATCCCTGTCCACCAGAAACATTCCTTCAAATCCAAATACATCTTGGTGTTTCCGGGGTGTATCGAGTATGGTGAGTCATGAGCCTCCTGAAGTATTAACTTCCTGATCTCAGTGTTATTGGGCACATAAACATGGTCCTCAAACCATAAGGTGTCGTGTTCATCCTCAGGAAAACCTTTGGCCTTTCCTTCGCTCATTTTCTCCTTTATCTCGGCAATCTCTTTGTCATCCTTCTGAGCTTCCCAAATTTTTCCCAACAATGTAGATTGTACCTCCATTGTTGCAACAAAACCTCTAGGAACAATCTCCAATCAAAGTTCCCGGAGATCCTCTGCTAAATCCTTCGGCAATCCCATGCTCCCTAGGGTATTAGCATAACTCCTCCGGCTCAAAGCGTCCGCTACGACATTGGCCTTTCCTGGATGATAGTGAAACTTCATTTCATAATCATTTATAAGCTCCAACCATCTTCTCTGCCTAAGGTTCAGTTCCTTCTGGGTGAAAATGTACTTCAAACTCTTATGATCCGTGTATACATCACAATGGTTTCCAATAAGGTAATGTCTCCAAGTCTTCAACGCATGCACTGCGGATGCTAGCTCCAAATCATGCGTGGCATAATTTAACTCCTGCGGTTTTAGTTGTCGTGAGGCATACGAAACAACTCTTCCGTCCTGCATAAGCACGCTTCCAAGTCCTAAGCGAGAGGCGGCGCAATACACTTGGAAATCCTCACGTATATCTGGCAGTGTCAGCACTGGGGCTGTAGTCAAACGTTTCTTTAGCTCCTGGACTAATGATATCCTGATCGTTGATCGATCTTCAAAAACACCTTAGCTCCTTGCAGCTGGTCAAACAGATCATTGATATCCTTCTTCAACTGATGATATCCTGATCGCTGATCGATCTTCAAAAACACCTTAGCTCCTTGCAGCTGGTCAAACAGATCATTGATCATCGGCAATGGGTACTTGTTCTTAATCGTTACTTCGTTCAAGGCCCGATAATCAAAAACCATTCTTAGGGACTTATCCTTCTTTTCAACCAGAAGCACTGGGCTCCCCATGGTGATGAACTCCGTCGAATGTAACATTTTTCCAATAACTCCTTGATCTGCTTCTTAATCTCCTCCAGATCATTCGCGGGCATCCGATAGGGTCTCTTGGATATTGGCCCTGTGCCTGGCAATAGCTCTATCAAAAACTCGATATCTCGATCCGGTGGCATGCCTGGTAAGTCCTATGGGAAAACATCCGGGTAATCCTTTACTACAGGTACTTCCTCCTGAACAACTCCCGTGAGGGTATTTACTTGGCTACTTCTTGGCTCATGCCTACATATATACTTGATCCTTTTCCCCTCCGGGGTGGTGAGACAAATTGACTTACTAACACAGTCAATGCTTCCTCCGTACTTTGACATCCAGTCCATTCCTAATATCACATCCAATGCTTGTGACTCCAAGATAATTAGGTCGGGCGGAAAAACATGGTTGCCAATGGTTATGGGTATCTGGTCGCACCATCGACTAGCCATATACTCCGCTCCAGGTGAGCTTACTAACAGATGGGTCCTAAGGGTTTGGGTCGGTAGTTTAAACTTTTCCACGAATTCCCTTGATATGTATGAATGCGACGCACCAGTATCAAAAAGAACAAGAGCGGTAAATGACTTAACCAAAAACTTACCTATAACCGTGTCTGGCTGCTCTTCAACCTCCTCCACGTTAACGTGGTTCATTTGTCCATTGTTGAATGGATTGGGCTTCTTCCCAGCGCTCCCATTTCCGTTTCCATTCTTCCCTTCAGGGCACTCCGTGGCATAGTGTCCAGTCTTCCCGCACTTGAAACAAGTAACGTGGCTTAGGTCTCTCTTGGTGGGGGTGGCTGGATTGGGGCGGTTCTGATTGTTGCTTGCTCCATTCCCATTCCCATTCCTTGGGCCAGCATGATTATGGTTACTTCCTCCATTATGGGTGTGGCCTCCATGGTTATGGACAAGTCCTCCCAAGTTCGGGGTTAGGCGAGGCTTCTGCTGAGCTCCGAAGTTATACCTCCCTTGTCCATACTTCCTCTTACGGCTCTAAGTCTGCTGCTGCTTCCCTTCAATCATAAGAGTCTTAAGCGATTACTGTGGCTCCTGGTAATTGGTGAATGTTGCCACCATCAACTGCATGCTCATCTCATCATTCAGCCCTTCCATAAACTTCTCCTGCTTTGCGGCATCTGCGCCACATCATCAGGGGCATAGCAAGATAACTTGCTAAACTCATCTGTGTACTGAGCCACAGTACGGTTCCCCCGTCATAAGTTGCGAAACTCACGCTTCTTCAAATTCATGGCTCCAGTTGAGACATGGGCTGTACGGAAGGCTTGCTGAAATTGGTCCCATGTCACCGTGGCTATAGGGTAGGTGACAGTGTAATTCTCCCACCATGAGGCTGCTGGTCCATCCAACTGATGTGCGACAAAATGCACCTTCTCAGCATCAATACATCCTGCAGTGGTTAACTCCCTTCCAATCCTATGGAGCCAATCATCTGCTACTATAGGCTCGGTGCTACTGGAAAACACCGGCGGTTGCAACCTCAGGAAACGGGCTAAGTTGTCAACTAGTGGTGGTGGTGGTGGATTGTTGTTGTTGTTGCCTTGGTTCTGAACTAACAACTGCATCAGGGTATTCTGTTTCTGGATCAACTGAGTGAGCTTCGGTGGGAAAGTAAATCCAGGGTCACGTCTCGGAGGCATCTCATGGGTCTAGAGGGGAGAGATTAGAATAGAATGAGGTCTAATGAGAAAGCACTACCCATATGCACATGAGACAAACACAATCATTTCACTCAATCAATCAAGCAAGGGCATACAACCGATCTAACTATCGTTACAAAGTTCTCGGACTACTCTATTTACATGGTGGAATACTACTACTGATGTGGTGGTCTACTAAAAATATTCCTCGGTTGAATACTCCATGATATCTGCTCCAGCTTCGTCTTCATAGTCATCATTGCTAAGATCGGAGTCGGTGTCGCCGATGATGATGTAGTCCTCCGGGCGAATCGCCTTGGGTTCTTCGTCTTCTCCTCCTGGTGCGGGGTCTCCCAGGAATACTCCTATCTTCTTAATTAGGTCATCATTCTTCTCCACTAGTACGACGATTTCCTCCTCATAATCTTCACGTGTAGCCTTGAGTTCTTCCTCCAGTTCCGTGATCCTAGTCATTGCCTTCTTCAAATCTATCATGCCTGCGCACATCTGATTCTCCTGGCGTCGAATGTGCTGGTTTAGTTCCTGGATGAAAGCTGCAATTGATCTATCCTTCCTGGTGCTGATCATCTCCCATTGCTCATCTCGGCGCCCACAAATCTGATAGATAGTATCCTTAAGCTCCTTGTGATAAACTTCTCCAATGTGTCCCATGGTGATGTGAGCTGCCATACTCTTTTATAAACTCCAGGTTGGTGCATCAAATATAAACTCTATGGGTTTAGTGACTGGCATGACGGTTCTTCCTGGAACTTGATCTTGAATCATCCATCGCTCCTCTTCTGGTAAGTGGCGTTGTAGGTCCCGGTGAAGCTTGGTATTCCTATGTTCAGGTACCTAGTGACTTCCTTCAAGTGTCGTCCAAAAGGGGCTTCTTCATCCGGTTGTGCAAACTTGTTCCTTGCGTCTGCCATCCTAAAGAGTAGAAAATGGAGAGGAGTCAGAAATGAGGAGAGAATAGTGATCTATGGCTATTAGCTTAGTGGTCATGTCCTACACTCAGCGTGTGCTATGCTACCATCTTGTAGCGACCCGACCTCAAACGGTGAAGTCTCTGTGCTTCAGTGTCATCCCTGGATCGGTAATGCTGACACACACAGTACTTGAGGATTTATAACAGAGTAGCACTCACACACTTATTACATCGAATGTCTCCAAAGAGAGCTTATTACAATAAATATAGCTTAAGGCCATCTAATACGATAACATCGGAAGGCTGGGAAGATAAAGTGAGTCCATAATCTCCAACGGCATAGCTGAGCTGCACGACAACGACCTAACGAACCTTACTCCTCGTCTGAAAAGTCTGCAACATAATACATTGCAGCCCGAAAACGGGTCAGCACATGGAATATGCTGGCAAAGTAACACAGTAGAGCCAGAACAGAATAATGCTATCACTACATGCATATTTGGCTGAGGGAAAGCTCTATGGTTATAATTTTTGCGAAAAGCCATTTTTTTCCTACAACAAAGGAATAGATTTTATTTAACTATGATGGTTGTTGAAACATCATTGAGAAGGTTCCTCCAACTCAATCCCAATGAAAAGTAATTATCAACGTAACAATATTATTTTAAGAGTGATGAGATACTTAAGATACTCCAAGTACTAGATACTCAAGATTGTCCATAACCGGGGACACGGCTAACCATGATTAGTTTGTACACTTTGCAGAGGTTTCTGCACTTTTCCCCACAAGACTCGATCGCCTCCGTTGAATTTCTCACACTACACGGTGTTTGAGAAACGGATGACCAAGACACAGTCTTTTAGAAATATTAACTCTCTACTCCGGGCAGACCATACCAAACCTACAATGTCAGGACCGCCTTTCTAATAAAACATTTATTGAAAAGCCGACCTTTGTGTTGACCAGTACAGAAGAATTCTTCTTACTGGCAGACAAAACCTTGATACAGAAATCCAGCAGAACTAAATATTATACATGGTTGAGCTGAGGATGCTCAACAATTTATTACAAGCACGCCTATATTATACATAAAGGCGGATATGACACAAGGGTATGGTGACATAACTACTGACTCGAAATAAAGGTGGTGGTGGATATGTCACAGTGAGGGAGTGACATGACTCTGAAAGCTTACAGCTCATCAAGCGTCGGAGTGAGGCTTGATGATTTTTATTCGGGTGGCAGAAGCGTGTATAATACAAGTGAACAACTCCAGGGTCGCACGTGACTGACTGGGACTCCTCTAGTCGTCGGACTCGCTATCGAACTCTTCATCCATAAGATCGCCTTCGTCAACATCTGGCCAAATCAACAAGCCAGGTGAGTACTTTGAATGTACTCGCAAGAGAGTTCGGACATAAGATATAACAAATGTAATCATGATAATGCCATAGTATGCACAATCAAATAATAGATTTGCACTGCATGATAAATAAAAGGAAGTCAGGCGGTAGTCCTCGCTAAATAACAATAATGCCATAGTCGGACGTCTAAGCGACATCACATGAAGGGCTTATATCAAAAGTAAGTAACAATAATGCCACAGTCGGACGTCTGAGTGACATCACATAAAGGGCTTATAGTTTATCATTCGAATTTAAATAGCTCATAAATTTAAATCATCGCAAGGAAATACTCAGCATATAATAATAAACTGGTTAGTCCATTCACATAAATAATCTTCAGCCGAGTTTACCACTCTCGGTTTTATGTTTATACTGCGGGGGCTACCTCTGGGGTTGACACTGAGATTTGCCACTGAGGCTGACACCGATACAGAGATGATGTACAAGTCCTTGCTCGTGGACATGGATACTCGAATGATTTTGACTCTGCAGAGTTTGTACTCATTACCACAGCCAACGGATTTCCGTAGTCACAAGGACTAGTTCCGTTTACGGTGTTTTAGAAGAAACATGTCTAACCAGTACACACCCATTCCACATTCCGTTGCCAGGGATCACCCTCGGCGACGTTCAAGAAAAACCTTAAGACGGGGAGGCTACAACCTCGAATAGCATGGGATCAAATTTATATCGCGCGCTCTAAGGGGTGCCCCCCTCTCGGTCCCAACCAGAAACACACGTGCCCCCTGACCGGATGACAGGCTTTAATCCAGGGCCATGGAACCCTCATCACGGTCCCTCTGTTTGGTGTGTACAAGGAAAGAGGTTTGCAACTTACTAAACCGCACCCTTTACAGAAAACATGTGGCAGCACGAAGGGGAAACGAACGGGATCGAGACTTGACCCACGTTAAAAATGGAGTTCACGGTTGACATAAAACTGGCATGCTTCAACAATACCAGCCTGCAACCCATCATGTCACTACATGATCGTGTTATCTTATCATCATAAGAACACATCCAACTTCGAAGCTCACTTGTAGCTTGTCTTGCATGCACATAACATTAAATAATGCTTATATAAACATGCCATGAGAAAAACTACTCAAGCAAACATGCAGAACACTCATCATATCAAAGGTTCAAACATGCTTGCCTGGTTCGGAGAAGTCGGAGTCTAGCTCGGCGAAGTACGTGTCTCCTATACCTCCTCCGATATCTACGTATTTAAAGAAAATCGGATACTACATAAATACCGTGCGTGCAAAAAAAGTATCCCAAATATTTTTCAAATAAATATGACAAAAAACTAGACAGTAAAATAAAGATGACAGAAAAAGTTTCAAGTTAAAAATCATCTTTTGTTTAAAAGTTATAAGGGTTTTAGTCCAGGGACCTTTCTGTAATGAAACAGAAAGTTTCCAGGGTTCACTTCATAAAACAGAAAACGTTTCAATCTAGAATATGTCAGGTCAGAGGGGAGACGTATTTTGGCCGAAGGCGTTTTCAGAAAACGTTTCAAAAAAAGAAAAAGCTGACGGGGAGGTCCCACCCGTCGTGTTTGAAAACCAGAATAGGGCACTAGCGCCCGAGGGCCGCGGTGGTCCCCGGCGGTGATCCACGACGAGGCAAGGGGATCGGAGGGTACCAACGTGTTCACCGTGTTCTTCCGCAATTGTGGGTGGTGGAGTTGAGCGTCGGCGAGTACCACGTCGACGGCGGCCCCAACTCCGGCGGACGGTGGTTCGGGTGAGGTTGATTCTCTCCAAGCAGAGCTGCAAGCTTCAAATTGGAGCGTGGGTTAGAAGTGTGGGTGCACTAGGAGGTTACGGGCAGAGTTAGGGAGGCGTGGGTGCCCTCATCGGTGCGGATCGTGCCGGAGCCCGAAGCGGATCGGGGCGGCCGGAGACGGAGAAGAAGACCCCCTCGAGGTCCTCCTAGTGGCTAGGCGTGGCTCTGGAGAGGTGTAGGGGTGATGCCTGGTCGAGATCGAGCTCGAGGCGCCCTTTCATAGCCGGCCCGAGGCGGTGCCCGAGAACGGGATAACTCCAGCGTTGGCTACGGTTGTGTAGAGGTTGAACGGGCCATTTAGGGGATTGGGCAGCTTAGTGATGATCCACTGGCTCCACTCAAATGCTAACCTTGGTGGGATTTGGCCTGCTCCGCGGTTTCGACGGAACGGCACCTCGCGGGCCCTTCGCAAGCAGAGAGCACGCTCTGTGCTTGCCAGGCCACGGCGAGGGTGCCGCAGTCGTGCACAGAGGAGGGGGTGGACACGCGGAGGGCTCTGGTGGCTGGGGCGGTGCTGGACGGCGCCGAAAGGTAGGGCCGGCCTCTGTTGGCTGCCACGGGTGGCTCTGCCACCGCAGAAGACGCCGGAGCTGGCGAGCCACGTCGCCACCGACGCCCGCACCCGGCCAAGCGAGTATGCGGCGCACTGGATAAGGAGGGGGAGCAGTGAGCATTGATCCAAGGAGGCTACTGGTGAGATTGTCGACGGGTTCTGACGAAATGGCACTGTCGACTGAACCCAGACAATGAATCTCTGAACTTTTCCTGAATTCAGACAAAAACAATGCACGCCAGGTGTTCGATGAAATGTTTTTGTCATGTGGGAAATTTTTCTGGAGCTGATCTTCGGTGAGGTAGCCCCTTGGTGTATCTGGAAGCTGTATGAATTTTCTCAGAATTTTTGCAAAAGTAAAAATATGGATTTCACCGAAAATGGCATTTCTGGTCCAAACTTGCAGTGGGCAAAATTTGAAAATTTTGAACTGAGGACAAGTGGATCTTGATGGATCTAGGTTGGAGGTACTAAGGACTAGTCAGAGGAGTTTGTTCGGAGTTAAAACTCATAAGGAAACTTGTAGTTACTTTGCAAATCACCTAGGTCCAAAACAAATCACAGAAATAGTTTTGAGGTTAATATAAATTGAATAGAAAACAAAAATGGCTTGAAACTTGCTGGAGGTGGGGTCTTGCCTAGATCTAAGGCAGGGATGGGTTTTGGAATGCTATGTCAAAATGTGACATGGCAAAAGAGGAAATTTTGAATGGGGAAAAGAATAACCCATAATCCCTAGGGTTTCTTTTTAATAGAAGGAAATTCAGAACATAAATTTGAGTAGAGTCAAGACAACACGAAAAGTTCTCAAGACCAAAAATCAAGGTTGAGAAGAGTACCAAAATATTTGTCATAAAAGTTTTGAGAGGGAGAGGGTTTAAGAAATTTTTTAAATAGCCTCCTCCAAATCAAATAAAGATTTTGATAAAAACCAAATCAAAATTTTTGGAGTGTCACAACACCTACCCCCTTAGGAAAAATCTCGTCCCCGAGATTTCAGCTGATCCTCAAATAGGTGTGGGTATTCTGCCCGGAGAGAGTCCTCTCTTTCCCATGTCGCTTCATCCTCGGTGTGATTCCTCCATTGAACCTTGAAGAACTTAATTGTTTTCTGACGGGTCCTCCTTTCAGACTCCTCTAATACCATTATTGGATGCTCCCTGTAGGTGAGGTCTGGTTGCATGTCAATGTTCTCATGTGACACTTGCTTCTCTGGGTTGCTTACACATCTCCTCAACTGTGAGACGTGGAACACGTCGTGGACGTCTGACAACTCCTTGGTAGGTCTAGCTGGTAGGCTACGGTGCCTCTCCGTGCAACCACACAGAAGGGTCCAATAAATCGTGGTGCTAGCTTTCTTTTAACCTTGAACCGTTGCAGGCCCCTCATAGGGGATACTCGTAGGTACACATATTGACCGGGTTCAAAGATGACTTCATGATGCTTCTGATCGTAGTAACTCTTTTGTCGGCTTTGAGTTGTCCTTAGTCGGTCCCTAATGAGCCTAACTTTCTCTTCAGCTTCCTTGAGCATGTCTGGGCCGAAGATACGACTGTCTCCTGTTTCCGACCAATTTAATGGAGTACGACACCTCCGCCCGTACAGGGCTTCAAAAGGTGCTATTTGTAGGCTGGATTGGTAACTGTTGTTGTATGCGAACTCGGCATATGGCAGGCTTTCTTCCCAACTGGTTCCATAGGTGAGGACACATGCTCTCAGCATGTCCTCTAGAACTTGGTTCACGCATTCAGTTGGTCCATCAGTTTGGGGGTGGTATGCTGTACTGAATGCTAGCTGAGTTCCCAAAGCCTGTTGTAAGTGATCCCAGAATTTCGAGACGAATTGAGTGCCTCTGTCGGATATTATAGTCTTTGGAACTCCATGCAGACAAACTATACGGGAGAGATAAATCTTGGCAAGCTTCTGAGTGGTGTGGGTTGTCTTCACTGGGATGAAATGTGCCACCTTGGTTAATCTATCGGTGATGACCCATATGGCATCATTTCTGTGTTGTGACCGAGGTAGTCTGACAATGAAATCCATCCCAATTTCATCCCATTTCCACTCAGGTATCCTGTTTGGCTGTAGTAGGCCGGCTGGTTTTTGGTGCTCGGCTTTTATGCGTTGACAAGAATCGCAACATGCAATGAAGGTGGCTATATCCCTCTTCATACCGTGCCACCAAAATCTTTCCTTAATGTCCTTATACATTTTGGTTCCTCCAGGGTGGATTGAATATGGAGCGGTGTGGCCTTCGGTTAGGATTTGCTGTTTGAGGTCCTCTATATTTGGCACGCAAAGTCTGTCTCTGTACCATAATATTCCCTCATCGTCTACGACGAATTCCAAGGCCTTGCCCATGCTCACTTTTCTTTTTATGCCTTCGATGCTGGGGTGTCCATGCCGAGCTTTCTTAATCTGCTCCACAAGGGTGGGGTGTATTTCCAAATTTGACACAGTGCCCTCCGTGACCATCACCAAGTTGAGTTTGGTGAACTCCTGTTGAAATTCAGGTCTCAAGTTATGTGGCTGGTCGTTGCCCGAGCTGGGGTTTTGACTAAGAGCATCTGCCACTACATTCGCTTTTCCTGGATGGTAGTGGATGCCAACATCATAATATTTCACTAATTCCAACCAGCGTCGTTGCCGTAAATTCAGCTCTGGCTGTGTGAAAATATATTTGAGACTTTTGTGGTCCGTATATATTTCACAACGATTTCCAAGAAAAAAGTGTCTCCACTCTTTGAGTGCATGAATGACTGCTGCCAATTCTAAGTCATGAGTGGGATAATTTTCTTCATGCTTTCGAAGTTGTCTGGAAGCGTATGCGACTACTTTGCCTTCTTGCGTTAGCACGCATCCGAGGCCTTTCCGGGATGCATCACAATACACTTCAAAACTTTTGTGTATGTCTGGTATAACCAATACTGGTGCTGTTGTTAATTTCTTCTAGAGTTCTTGGAAACTTTTCTCGCAAGCTTCAGTCCATACAAATTTCTTATCCTTCTTGAGTAATTGTGTCATTGGCTTTGCTATTGTGGAGAACCCCTCAATAAACCTTCGGTACTATCCAGCCATTCCCAGAAAACTGCGGACATCCGTTATGTTGGCTGGTGGTTTCCAGCCAACTACGGCCTTGATTTTTTCTGGGTCCACAGCAACGCCTTCTTGGGTCAATATGTGGCCTAGAAAGCCGACGTGTCTTAACCAAAATTCACATTTGCTGAATTTGGCGTATAATTGGTGCTTCCTTAATTCCCCCAGTACAATCCTGAGATGTTCTGCATGCTCTTCTGGTGTCTTAGAGTATACCAGAATATCGTCAATGAACACCATAACAAATTTGTCCATAAATTTCATAAACACTTTGTTCATGAGGTGGACAAAATATGCGGGGGCGTTTGTTATTCCAAACGGCATTACTGTAAACTCATATAGTCCGTATCTGGAGGTGAATGTTGTCTTGGGGATATCTTCTGTCGGGACTTTTAATTGATGATATCCTGACCTTAAATCAATTTTTGAGAAAACTTTGGCTTGTGCGAGCTGGTCAAATAAATCATTTATCTGTGGCATCGGATATTTATTTTTGACGGTGACCATATTGAGTGCTCGATAGTCTATGCATAATCTCAGTGTCCCATCCTTTTTCTTGGCAAATAATACTGGCGAACCCCAAGGTGAGGAGCTGGCTCGTATAAATCGTTTGTCCAGCAATTCTTTTATTTGCTTCTTTAATTCTACCGACTCGGAGGGTGCCATCCTATAGGGTTTCTTGTAGATGGGGGTGGTTCCAGGTGCTAGTTCAATGCTGAACTCTATTTCCCGGTCTGGCGGCATGCCTGGTAGTTCTTCGGGAAATACGTTAGGGAACTTGCACACCACTGGAACTTTGCTTAACTCTGAGGTGTCCACCTTGTTCAATCTTGGTTGCCGTGATCCTGGTCTTTCTTGGGCTGCGACTTTTATTGTCTTCCCGTGATGATGAGTGAGGATTACAGTCCGATTGAAGCAATCGATAAACCCTTTGTTGGTGGTTAACCAATCCATTCCTAGGATAACCTCCAGCCCTTTATTTTCCAATACGATGAGGTTTGCTTGAAATTTTAGCCCTCTGAGCTCAATAACTACACCATGGCAGTAACTCTGAGTGATTTGCTTATTCCCGGGGGACTTGATGATCATGGATTTTTCCAAAGGGAGTATCGAAAAATCATGTTGCAAAGCAAAACTCTTCGAAATGAACGAGTGAGAAGCTCCAGAATCAAACAAAACCGTGGCAGGTATTGTGTTGACAGGGAACGTACCGAGTACGATATCAGGGGCATTTTGTGCTTCCTCCTTGGTCACATGGTTCAGGTGATCCTTCTTGTGATTGTTGTTGGGGTTGAAGTTGTTATGCTTGGGTGATGAATTGTTCCCATTGTTGTTCGGCTTTGGGGCCGAGTTTCTTGGCTTTGGGCACTGTTTAGCATAGTGTCCTTCCTCCCCACAAGCATAGCAAGTAACACCTGGGCGATAGGTAAAATCCTTGTCCCTTGCGTGAAAATTCTTGATTGGGCGCGGAACATTGGTTGTGGGTCGGTTTGCCCCAATCTTCTGAGGGTCAGTCTTGTGCCGGTTGTTGTGAGCATGAGTAACCTGGTCCCTTTTCCGCTTGCGAAATTCCTCCAAGTTGTGGCACTCATTTTCCAATGTAATGGCCTTGTCCACAAGCATTTTGAAGTCTGGAAAGGTGTACGACCAGCTGGCATTTAAGTGCTGGTGCCAGACCATCCAGAAACTTCTCCATCTTTTTGTTCTCCGTCATATGTTCTTCGTTGGGATAACGAGATAATAGGGTAAACTGACTATTGTAGTCAGTCACTGTCATGCTTCTCTGCTTGAGGTCATCAAATTCCCTTTTCTTGATCTTCATAATGCTTCTGGGAATGTGTGCCCCACGAAATCCTTCTTTAAAATCTTCCCAGGTGATATTGTTTTCATTGGGGTGCATGTGTAGGAAATTCTCCCACCGTGACGCGGCTGCTCCCGTGAGATAGTGAGGTGCATAAAGTACCTTCTCACGGTCTGAACACTGAGCAATAATCAACTTCCTCTCAATGTCTCGAAGCCAATCATCGGCCTCAAGAGGTTTATTAGTGTGAGAGAACATTGGGGGACGCGTCTTCTGTAATTCAGACAATTTAGAGTGCTGCTGATATGGCTCATGATGATTCCCCATATTGATAACATGGTTCATCATTTCTTGATGCTGCTGGTGGCTTTGCTCATAAAGGCGGCATACTTGAGAAAATGTTGGTTCACTACCCTGCTGACTTGACTGTCCCTGTGTGAAATTGTTGCTAGTCTGGGCACCATAATTTTCTTCCGGTGGGTTTGGCATGGAACGCGTCCAGGGACGAGGTACTTTTCACTCTGGGGTAATTTTGCAAACTCATGAGAAAATTGAGTCATAAAAATAAATAATTTTGTAAAGGCGGAAATTTTAAGAACTCTAAGATTTTTCAAGATAAAACTCGATTGCGCATGGAGAAGGACCGCTTAGTACATATCTTACACACAAGCCGTAATTATACAATACATCACTCAGGATGTGAGTACACATTCCTGACATGTTATTTAGGCTAGTGCACTTCTCCGAGATCCTACATGATGCGCACACAAACTACTATTCACCAAACCTATGTACATATAAACATATCATACAAGCTGGCACATCACACTGCTGCTAGGCGTGCTCAGGCGGAGATGGTGAAGACCTCCTTTGGCCTACCGAGGGTAAGACCCAGTGGTGTTGGAGACTCAACCTCTTCCTCAATGATAGGCTCCAGGCGTCAAGTATTGGGTTGTGGAGCTGGCACGGGTGTGGCAGGTGGTGCGGCTCGAACTAGAGTGGGAGCAATCACCTGGTCAAACTCCTCAGTGGTAGGCAGGCGGCGAGCGGTGGCTATGATGGCCGGTGTAAAGGATGCTGAGGACGAGACGAATGTCAGTGGTGTTGCCATGTGGAGGACCTCCCTCCTGTTGGCGGAGCAGCCATGGATGGAATCCATACGAGCAGCTACGAGGTCGTCCACGAGGTTGTCGAAAGCTGCCTCAAGTGCCTTGAGGTACTCAACAAGCATCTCAATAGCCTCATCTCTTTCTCCCATGGCGCAAGCGAATGCATAGTGGCAAGTGTATGGCACGTGGCAGGGAAGGTAGCGGTAGAGACGAGTCTTCATTGAAGGAAGAACATCCTGGAGACGAGCTATTGCCTCGCGGGCAGCCATCTGCATGGCATGCCTCTCCGTAGGCATGGCCCCCCCGACGAACCGGAAGCGGCGGAACTCGGCGCGTCCTCCCTTGAACTGAACTACGGCCTGGTACATGGACAAACTGTCGTTGAGCTTGTGCTAGTAGAGTGTGAACTCCGGACGGACTGATGGCCCGATGGCGATCTTGGTGATGGAGATGAGGAGCTTGATAACCCCTCAGGAACATTGGCGAACACCTGTGACTCACAAACGTTGCCTGCCATCTACAAAAGTAGACAAAATCCCGAATAGTCAAATCATAAATTTATGATGCCCAACAGAAAATTGCTACAATATGCAGAATAATAAAATAAGCTAATAACCGATTAGCGATCGCACCTAGTGGCTTCCTACAGTCAGCCTGGCTCTGATACCAAGTTTGTCAGGACCGCCTTTCCAATAAAACATTTATTGAAAAGCCGACCTTTGTGTTGACCAGTACAGAAGAATTTTTCTTACTGGCAGACAAAACCTTGATACAGAAATCCAGCAGAACTAAATATTATACATGGTTGAGCTGAGGATGCTCAACAATTTATTACAAGCACGCCTATATTATACATAAAGGCGGATATGACACAAGGGTATGGTGACATAACTACTGACTCGAAATAAAGGTGGTGGTGGATATGTCACAGTGAGGGAGTGACATGACTCTGAAAGCTTACAGCTCATCAAGCGTCGGAGTGAGGCTTGATGATTTTTATTCGGGTCGCGGAAGCGTGTATAATACAAGTGAACAACTCCAGGGTCGCATGTGACTGACCGAGACTCCTCTAGGCGTCAGACTCGCTATCGAACTCTTCATCCATAAGATCGCCTTCGTCAACATCTGGCCAAATCAACAAGCCAGGTGAGTACTTTGAATGTACTCGCAAGACAGTTCGGACATAAGATATAACAAATGTAAACATGATGCACATGAGCAGGTTAGTATGCACAATCAAATAATAGATTTGCACTACACGATAAATAAAAGGAAGTCAGGCGGTAGTCCTCCCGAAATCCCAATAAAATAACACAAGACCGATCGGGTGTCTGAAGCGACGCCTCGAAAGGTAATAGTAAATTAACATGCCGCAGTCGGGCGTCGAGGCGACACCACATAAAGGGCTTATATTGAAAAGTAAATAACAGAACGTGCCACAGTCGGACGTCTAAGCGACATCTCGAAAAGGGCTTATAGTGGAAAATAAATAACAATGATGCCACAGTCGGACGTCTGGGCGACATCACAGAAAGGGCTTATATTGAATGTAAATAACAATAATGCCACAGTCGGACGTCTGAGCGACATCACATAAAGGGCTTATATCAAAAGTAAGTAACAATAATGCCACAGTCGGACGTCTGAGCAACATCACATAAAGGGCTTATAGTTTATCATTCGAATTTAAATAGCTCATAAATTTAAATCATCGCAAGGAAATACTCAGCATATAATAATAAACTGGTTAGTCCATTCACATAAATAACCTTCAGCCGAGTTTACCACTCTCGGTTTTATTTTTATACTCCGGGGGCTGCCTCTGGGGTTGACACTGAGATTTGCCACTGAGACTGACACTGATACAGAGATGATGTACAAGTCCTTGCTCGTGGACATGGATACTCGAATGATTTTGACTCTGCAGAGTTTGTACTGATTACCACAGCCAACGGATTTCGGTAGTCACAAGGACTAGTTCCATTTACGGTGTTTTAGAAGAAACACGTCTAACCAGTACACACCCATTCCACATTCCGTTGCCAGGGATCACCCTCGGTGACGTTCAAGAAAAACCTTAAGACAGGGAGGCTACAACCTCGAATAGCATGGGATCAAATTTATATCGCGCGCTCTAAAGGGTGCCCCCCTCTGAGTCCCAACCGGAAACACCCATGCCCCCTGACCGGATGACGGGCTTTAATCCAGGGCCATGGAACCCTCATCATGATCCCTCTGTTTGGTGTGTACAAGGAAAGAGGTTTGCAACTTACTAAACCGCACCCTTTGCAGAAAACATGTGGCAGCACGAAGGGGAAACGAACGGAATCGAGACTTCACCCACGTTAAAACTAGAGTTCACGGTTGACATAAAACTGGCATGCTTCAACAATACTAGCCTGCAACCCATCATGTCACCACATGATCGTGTTATCTTATCATCATAAGAACACATCCAACTTCGAAGCTCACTTGTAGCTCGTCTTGCATGCACATAACATTCACAAATGCTTATATAAACATGCCATGAGAAAAACTACTCAAGCAAACATGAAAAACACTCATCATATCAAAGGTTCAAACATGCTTGCCAGGTTCGGAGAAGTCGGAGTCTAGCTCGGTGAAGTACGCATCTCCTTTACCTCCTCCGGTATTTACGTATTTAAAGAAAATCGGATACTACATAAATACCGTGCGTGCACAAAAAGTATCCCAAATATTTTTCAAATAAATATGACAAAAAACTAGACATAAAATAAAGATGACAGAAAAAGTTTCAAGTTAAAAATCATCTTTTGTTTAAAAGTTACAAGGGTTTTAGTCCAGGGACCTTTCTGTAATGAAACAGAAAGTTTCCAGGGTTCACTTCATAAAACAGAAAATGTTTCAGTCTAGAATACGTCAGTCCAGAGGGGAGACGTATTTTGCCCGAAGGCTTTTTCAGAAAACGTTTCAAAAAAAGAAAAAGCTGACGGGGAGGTCCCACCCATCGGGTTTGAAAACCAGAACAAGGCACTGGTGCCCGAGGGCCGCGGTGGTCGCCGGCGGCGATCCACGGCGAGGCAAGGGGATCAAAGGGTACCAACGTGTTCACCGTGTTCTTCCGCACCTGTGGGTGGTGGAGTTGAGCGTCGGTGAGCACCACGTCGACGGCGGCCCCAACTCCGGCGTACGGTGGTTCGGGTCAGGTTGATTCTCTCCAAGCAGAGCTGCAAGCTTTAAATTGGAGCGTGGGTTAGAAGTGTGGGTAAACTAGGAGGTTACGGGCAGAGTTAGGGAGGCGTGGGTGCCCTCACCGGCGCGGATCATGCCGGAGCCCGAAGCGGATCGGGGAGGCCGGAGACGGAGAAGAAGACCCCCTCAAGGTCGTCCTAGTGGCTGGGCGTGGCTCTGGAGAGGTGTAGGGGTGATGCCTGGTCGAGATCGAGCTCGAGGCCCCCTTTTATAGCCGGCCCGAGGCGGTGCCCGAGAACGGGATAACTCCGGCGATGGCTACGGCTGTGCAGAGGTTGAACATGCCATTTAGGGGATTGGGCAGCTTAGTGATGATCCACTGGCTCCACTCAAACGCTAACCGTGGTGGGATTTGGCCTGCTCCGCGGTTTCGACGGAACGGTGCCTCGCGGGCCCGTCGGCGGTAGAGAGCACGCTATGTGCTTGCCAGGCCACGGCGACGGTGCCGCAGTCGTGCACAGAGGAGGGGGTGGACACACGGAGGGCTCTGGTGGCTGGGGCGGTGCCGGACGGCGTCGAAAGGTAGGGCCGGCCTCTGTTGGCCGCCACTGGTGGCTCTGCCACCGCAGAAGACGCCAGAGCTGGCGAGCCACGTCGCCACCGACGCCCGCGCCCGGCCAAGCGAGTATGCGGCGCACTGGATAAGGAGGGGGAGCAGTGAGCACTGATCCAAGGAGGCTACTGGCGAGATTGTCAATGGGTTCTGACGAAATGGCACTGTCGACTGAACCCAGACACTGAATCTCTGAACTTTTCCTGAATTCAGACAGAAACAGTGCATGCCAGGTGTTCAACGAAATGTTTTTGTCATGTGGGAAATTTTTCTGGAGTTGATCTTCGGTGAGGTGGCCTCTTGGTGTATCTGGAAGCTGTATGAATTTTCTCAGAATTTTTGGAAAAGGAAAAATATGGATTTCACCGAAAATGGCATTTCTAGTCCAAACATGAAGTGGGCAAAATTTGAAAATTTTGAACTGAGGACAAGTGGATCTTGATGGATCTAGGTTGGATGTACTAACGACAAGCCAAAGAAGTTTGTTTGGAGTTAAAACTCAAAAGGAAACTTGTAGTTCCTTTGCAAATCACCTAGGTCCAAAACAAATCCCAGAAATAGTTTTGAGGTTAAAATGTATTGAATAGAAAACAAAAATGGCTTGAAACTTGCTGGAGGTGGGGTCTTGCCTTGATCTAAGGCAGGGATGGGTTTTGGAATGCTATGTCAAAATGTGACATGGCAAAAGAGGAAATTTTGAATGGGGAAAAGAATAACCCATAATCCCTAGGGTTTCTTTTTAATAGAAGGAAATTCAGAACACAAATTTGAGTAGAGTCAAGACAACATGAAAAGTTCTCAAGACCAAAAATCAAGGTTGAGAAGAGTACCAAAATATCTGTCATAAAAGTTTTGAGAGGGAGAGGGTTTAAGAATTTTTTAAATAGCCTCCTCCAAATCAAATAAAGATTTTGATAAAAACCAAATCAAAATTATTGGAGTGTCACATACAACCCACTACCTGCTGATCCACCTCTTCAAGTGCTTCACGTAACTTACTTAACTATGCTAGAGCCCATAATAGCTTGTGGCCGCACACGGAAGTTTCTAGCATGAACCATCTGAGTTCCCTTTGAGACTGGGTGGCAGTCCATAGGAAGATCACACGGGTACTCCGGGATTTCCAAATAATACAGGCAACACTGGGTACTCCAGGTGCCTCAATCCACCCAGATGTGTATTTAAGTTGCCACCTTAAGTTGTACCATTAATTAACAATCTCACATCTGTCATGGATTTCACTCTCCCAAACCACATCTACGAGCATAGCATAGCAATATAAGCAACACGTAGAAGTAACTCCCAAGGGTTTGAATGTAACATGGTAATAGGTTCTACCTCATCAACTACTTCCCAACCCACATGTTAATGACATCCTAACCATGCAATGTTTGAGGATTGGAACTGAAGCATAAAAACTGGGTGATAAAGGGGTATGATCAAAGTGTTACTTGCCTTGCTGACGATCCGCGAAACGTGGAGACTCCAAATAACACGCTTCGCACTCCGGGAATTCTATCGCAAACAAACAATAAGATACATAAGCAATCAAGCAAAGAAGCACGGGTAAAACTCAAATAAGAATGTCTAACCAGAAAGTTCAACTTAAGAACTATGGTTTGCAAAAAGAATCAAATCGAACGAAGCAACGAAACTCAAATGGCGAAGAAAACAAGATCCATTTACTAATCTGGACCTAGGTCAAATTTTACAGTAGCAAAAGCTTATTCAAGTTGGTTAGGCGGAAAGAGGGTCTCGAGATGAAGATCTAGGCGCTTGAATCGCCTGATTCCGACTAACGAGCGAAAAGATAAACTAGAACGAAAATCGGATTAGAAATCGCGATCAGAAATAATCGTGGAAAAATGCGATCAAAGAAAACTGACGAACAGGCTAACGAACGAGTGTTTGTTGTCTGTAACTAACGAGCGAAAACCGTTCGTTAAAACGAACGTACGGATGAACGTCCGCTAAAATGTAAAAGCGGGAAAAACCGGCGAACCGAAATAATGAACTAGGGTTTTCTTAAAAAAACCGAATCGGTTTTCTTTTAAAAAAACAGGCGGCTACCTCATCGGTCCGGCGAGACACGGCGGCGACAGCGAGGCGAGGTGCGGCGCGGCAGTGGTGGCAGCGCGGGCAAGCGGCGGCGGCTGCGGCGGCTTGGGGCGGGGGCTGCGGGCGGGGTGGTGGTGGCGGTGGCGGTGGCGAGGTGGGGTATTTAAAGGGGAGGGGTGCCTTGTGGAGGGGGCAAGGGGCGGTGGGACGGAGTCCTAGCCGAACTCCAGTCCGGGGCGGCGTGGCGGCGTCGGTCTCTCCTGAGGCAGACGACATCGCGGGGGAGGTGGGTCGGTGGGTCGGCGCTGGGCTTCGGCCCAGTTAGTCCCTGCGTTTTTTAAATCCTAGAAAATAAAATAGAATTCTAGAAAATAAAATAAAATTCTAAAAATGCCAAAGCAAATTTTCACCATCTAAATAAAATATTTAGAACGAGATGAACATTTTCTTGGCCCTAAAATGCAATCTTGAAAACATGCAATTTTTCTAATGCAAACAAAATTGCAATAAAATCCAAATAAAAACAAATATTTGATTTTAATATTTTTCCTCCAATATTTCATTTATTTTGGAGAAGTCATATTATCTCCTCACATATATTTTAATTTGAAATATTTTTGGAGAGAAAAATAATTAAAACCAAAATCCTCGTTTCAGAATTTGATAAAAAATCAAATTTGAAAACTGGGGAAATCCCAAACTCTCTCTGAGGGTCCTTGAGTTGCTTAGGACTTCGAGGATCGCGAGACGAAATGCAATAAAATATGATATGCAGGAATGATCTATGTATAACATTCCAAATTGAAAATTTGGGATGTTACATTGGTGCCCTAGAGGGTGGGTGCATTCGGAGCTCAATCATTGTGGTGTAAAGCTGCGGGCTAGCGTCGGGGTCTCCAATTAGATTGTGGAGATCGCCCCGAGTAATTTGTACGGGTTCCAATGACCGCCCGAAGGGTTGCCAAAGTGTACGGGTTCCGATGACCGCCCCAAGAGTTGCCATTTACATGGATTAGGTCAGAGTCCTCATGGGTTCTTTTGTGGAATCACAGCATCTTGCATTGTGCGAGGCCGTGAGGAGATTATGGTGGCCCTCGTGGCTTCTTCGAAAACATTGTGCCTCTACACTGCGCCAAATGGAGATTAGCATCCGCAAAGGTGTGAACATCGGGATACATCGTCATCTCCGCATGCCCCGGTTATCTCTTACCTGGGCCCTTTACTCATGCACTTTACTTTGTGATAGCTATAGTGTTTCATGTTATATATCTTGCTAACACATAGTTTTTTATCTTTCTTAGCATAAGTTGTTGGTGCACATAGGTGAGCTTAGTTGTTTTAGTTTTGTGCTTGAAAAATTAAACACTACTTTTATTCCGCATTTGCTCTAGCCTAAGACTTTACCTACTAGACTGTTTTATGATTTTAGGTTACACCTCTTTTGATCAACCACTAATCAGTTTATTAAATGGACCATTGTGTGGTACATCCCGATGAAAAGTGATACCCTTTTTCAAGGATATTGACATTTTTTGGCTTTCTCTTCCATAGTATGACTGGTCCACTATTTGTGAATGATCCATTTCCAAAAACAACATCTGTAGTTGAGTACTATGACATTCTTCCATACAGGAAGTTTTGTCTATACTCCTCCACATGTAACATAAGATTTGTTGTGATTTTTTATGCATGAAAGTAGGACAATAACTTTTGAGCCATACTAGTTGATAGCCATACTAGTTGTTCATCTTGCTTAGCATAAGTTGTTGGTGCACATAGGTGAGCCTAGTTGTTTTTGGCTTTGTGCTTGACAACTTAAATGCTAGTTGTTTTCCACATTTGTTCAAGCCTAAGCCTCCAGCTACTAGATAGTTTTATGATTTTAAATTACGTCCCTCTTGATCAACCACTAATCAATTTATTAAATAAGACCATTAATTCTATGGTACATCCTAATGAAAAGTGATACCCTTTTTCAAAGATGCTGACATTTTTTGGCTTTATATTTCAAGTATGACTGGTCCGCTATTTGTGAATGATCCATTTCCAAAAACTCCTCCACAGGTAACATAAGATTTGTTTTAATTTTTTATGTGTGAAAGTAGGATAATAACTTTTTGAGATCATGGTAAATATGACACATCGCGTGATTCAGGAAATGGTTTTCTAATTCTTCACTAAACAAGCAACCACGTCGATAAGGAAAAGGTTCATTACACTTCGTAATAGATAAAAATGTGGAATAGCAAGTTGAGAATAGCATGTCTAAGTTCCAAAAACGAATTACAAAAGTGTCTACTCCAAAGCAAACGAAACAAGCAGTTGGTGATAGCAAGCACAAGAAAAGCAGCAAAAGAAAATCTAAAGCCCCCATGGCTGCAGCTGATGTCTGTGTAGAGAGCTCGGATACCGAGACAACAAGAAAACATGTTATTATGGTGGAACCCCCAAAACCCGTGAGTAAGTCAAGAAATATAGAAGCTACATCCGTAGTAGTAAGTGGAGAAATTAAAATCCTACAATCGGGTTAGTCATTGTAACTGTATTTAGATTTCACTGATCACATTATTCCTTATTTGTGTTATGATATAATCAACTTTAGGTGTTCAAGTGCACAAGAACAAAACACAGGAGCAATCTAAACATGACAATATGCCCCAAGACGTCCGTGTTATGATATAATCAACTTTAGGTGTTCAAGTGCACAAGAACAAAACACAGGAGCAATCTAAACATGACAATATGCCCCAAGACGTCCTTCCTAGAGAGGTAAGCTAAATTACCGATTGAAAGTATTGAAAACAACAATACTAGGACGCATTAGGGTCACATGCACCCTATGAAATGGTTGGAGAAAATAAACCTCAAATTTGATGACCGGTTAACAACAATAAATTGTATGGTTCCGTCCTTGTCTATACAAATGTTATCATGATGGATGTTGCCCTTTATTCTATTTGTTTTTTGTTCTGATACGCACTCAACTATATGTAGCCTAGACTTAGAGCATTTCTCCTATTCTACCACATGTCACCACGTGAATGTTTGGCAAAGTGTGAGATCACACACTTCTTTTAGGTATTACGATGAGGGAAAGCCAGCACAATCCATTCCTGTCAAAAATGGAATAATATCCCATTTATTTAAGGCTAGTTTATTAGTTAAGAAAAAATATTATTGTTCGGAAGTTACAATTGGTACATCCTATTATTAGGATCCACGCCCTAATAAATCATCTCCATACAAAGAGAGGAGCCACACCCACTTTCAATCATCCTTTTCATAAATGAGTTTTAGATGTGTAGGTGATGAATAGGCAAAGCTTTTTGTGTGATCCATTCACTCTATCGTAACTTGAAGAACAAATTGTTGTATCAGGCATGACATGTTGATCTAGTGAAGAACCATGCTTTGGAAAGCTAGCACAATCCATTCCTATCAAATAAAAGATAATATCCCATTTATTTAAGGCTGGTGTATTAGTTAAGAAAAATTTATTATTGTTCAGAAAGTATCAATTGGTAGATCATATTCTTTGGAGCCACACCCTAATAAATCATCTCCATACAAAGAGAGGAGCCACACGCACTTTTAATCAATCAAAAGAAGTAATCATCCTTTCCATAAATGAGTCTCAGATGAGTAGGTGATGAATAGGCAAAGCTTTTCATGTCATCCGTTCACTCTATCGTGACTTGAAGAACAAATTGTTGTATCAGGCATCGCATGTTGATCCAGTGAAGAACAATGCTTTGGAATGCCAAAATGTGGATTGTTCCGGAAAGTTAGGTTGGATAAACCTACCCAAGACTGCTTATTTTCATGTTATTAGTTATTGGTCCTCCAAGTATTTAATCTTTGTTCCAAATTTCATTAAACGTGGCACCACTGAGTACAACATTGATGACCACATAGATGATTCGCTGCGATCAACTCAGAAAATACGGGATGAAATTGTATGTTATATGTATTTTCTCTTATTTCAGGAAAAAATGATGCCTGTGTCCGATAACTTTCTTCTAGTTGAGAATCTATATGAAATCTCCTATTCTCTCTCAATTTCAGCTTTGCAAGCATAGCATACTACAAGAACGAAGTGCTCAGTGCAATATGGACATCCAGACACTCATGAGTGGTATTCTACCCTACCACATTTTAAACATGGTGACATTTGCAATCACACTGTAGAACTATCACAGTTGTGTGGTCAACACTGTGGACATGTAATACGTCTCCAACGTATCTACTTTTCCTTACGCTTTTCCTCTTGTTTTGGACTCTAATTTGCATGATTTGAATGAAACTAACCCCGAATTGACGCTGTTTTCAGCAGAACTACCATGGTGTTGTTTTTGTGTATAAATAAAACTTCTCGAAATGGAACGAAACTTTGCGAGGAATTTTTATACAATAAACAAGAATTTCTGGAGCCAAGACCTATCGGAGAGGGGCACCTGGGCGGGCACAACCCACCAGGGAGCGCCCCCTCTCCTGGCACGCCCAGGTGGGTTGTCCCCACGTGGTGGCCCCGCAGACCCTGAAACCGATGCTATAAATCCTATTTTTCTAGAAAAACAGGGATAAAGAATTATCATGGTCCACAAGACGGAGCCACTGTCACCTCATGTTCTTCATCGGGAGGCCAGATCCGGAGTCCGCTTGGGGCTCCGGAGAGGGGGATCTTTGTTCTTCGTCATCACCAACCTTTCTGCATAGCCAATTCCATGATGCTCCCCACCGGGAGTGAGTAATTCCTTCATAGGCTCGCTAGTTAGTAGGAGCTGGATGAGATTCATTATGTAATCGAGTTAGTTTTGTTAGGGCTTGATCCCTAGTATGCATTGTGTTCTAAGATTGATGTTGCTATGACTTTGCCATGCTTAATGCTTGTCACTTTGGACCCGGGTGCCATGATTTAAGATCTGAACCGTTTATGTTATCACCATTATATCCATATTCTAGATCCAATCTTGCAAGTTATAGTCACCTACTATGCGCTATGATCCGACAACCCCGGAGTGACAATAGTCAGGACCACTCCCGGTGATGACCATAATTTGGGGAGTTCATGTATTCACAGTGTGTTAATGCTTTGTTCTGGTTCTCTATTAAAAGGAGACCTTAATATCCCTTAGTTTCCAATAGGACCCTGCTGCCATGGGAGGGTAGGACAAAAGATGTCATGCAAGTTCTTTCCATAAGCACGTATGACTATTTACGGAATACATGCCTACATTATATTGATGAACTGGAGCTAGTGTCGTATCGCCCTAGGTTATAACTGTCTCATGATGAATATCATCCAACAAGTCAGCAATCCAATGCCTACGAATTTATCCTATATTGTTCTTGCTAAGTTACTACTGCTATCGTTACCGTTGCACTTGTTACAAAACTACTTCTATCACTGTTATCGTTACCATTGGTACTTCTACTATTATCAAAACTATCATATTACTTTGCTACTGATCATGTTGCTGTAGATAATTAACCTCCAGGTGTGGTTGAAATGACAACTCAGGCTACTGGACTCGTTTTTGCGTCGGCGGTAGTAGGACAGCAGTTGGGCATGGTAGTACCATTTTCGACGGTAGTACCGCACCTTCCCAGTGGTAGTACTGCTCTCGCGGTACTTCCGTGACCGACTTACGTCACACTACCATCTATATCTTTGCTTTTATAGTCCCTCACTGCGTCCATGATAGTAGACCGATAGTAGGGTGTTGTATTGTCGTCCTTCCATCCCTCTACTGCCGCTGGTTCTTTGTGTCCTGAGAAACTATGTGGTAGTACCTCGTGTGAGGACATTAGTACCGCTCTGGTGGAACTACCGCGCCTGGACTTTCGTTCTCTCTTACTGCTACACTTGAAACTACCGCCCCAAGCGGTACTACTGCTCCTCTTGGCGGTAGTACTACTTGTGTGCGGGTTGGGGGCATAAGGGTTGGATTTGTCCCC
This sequence comes from Triticum urartu, assembly GCF_056163025.1. NCBI lineage: Eukaryota > Viridiplantae > Streptophyta > Magnoliopsida > Poales > Poaceae > Triticum > Triticum urartu. The sequence continues at coordinate 492,560,576 of NC_141877.1, forward strand.
ACCTGTAAAAGGGGGTCTTCTTCCCCAATGAACTTTATACATTGAGCTCGTGTTTTTCCCCATTTGTTGACCTTCTTCGAGCTTTCCATCTCTCAATCCCTCCAATGATTTTTGCTAGCCATTGAGGGAAAAGAGGAGATCTAGATCTACGTTTCCACCAATCACTTTGTCCATGTGAGGGGAAACCCTTGGATCTAGATCTTGGAGTTCTTTGTGTTCTCTTCTTCGTTCTTCCTCTCATTTTCCTCCATAGCATTTGTTGTTACGGTGGGATTTGGGAGAGAAGGAATTGGGCACTTCATGTGCCCTTGACATTGCATTTGATGCATCGGTTTGAGTTGTCCATGGTGATATGTGGAAGTAAAAGTTGAGAAGGTTATAACTCTTGGTTGTTTGGGCACCCTAGAGCTTGTTCCCTTGGGTTCTTTGGTGCCCAAGATGGTTGGTGCATTCGGAGCTCAAACATTGTGGTGTAAAGCTCTGGGCAAGCGTCGGGGTCTCTAATTAGGTTGTGGAGATCTCCTCGAGCAATTTGTACGGGTTCCGATGACCGCCCCCAATGGTTGGCAAAGTGTACAGTTTCGGTGACCGCCCCAAGGGTTGCCATTTGTACGGATTAGGTGACTTCCCTCATGGGTCCCTTTGTGGAATCATGGCATCTTGCATTGTGCGAGGGCGTGAGGAGATTACGGTGGCCCGAGTGGCTTCTTGGGGAATATTGTGCCTACACACTGCTCCAAACAGAGATTAGCATCCGCAAGGTTGTGAACATCAGGACACATCGTCATCTCTACGTGCCTCGGTTATCTCTTACCCATGCCCTTTACTCACGCACTTTACTTTGTGATAGCCATAGTGTTTCATGTCATATATCTTGCTATCATATAGTTGTTTATCTTGCTTAGCATAAGTTGTTGGACCACATAGGTGAGCCTAGTTGTTTCAGTTTTATGATTGAAAAATTAAACACTAGTTTTATTCTGCATTTTCTCTAGCCTACGCCTTTAGCTACTAGATAGTTTTATGATTTTAGGTTACAGATCCCTTTTGATCAACCACTAAGAAGTTTGCTAAATAAGACCACTGTATGGTACATACTGATTAAAAGTGATACCCTTTTTCAAGGATACTCACATTTTTTGGCTTTCTCTTTCACAGTATGACTGGTCCACCATTTGTGAATGATCCATTTCCAAAAACGACATATGTAGTTGTGTACTATCACATTCCTCCATACAAGGAAGTTTTGTCTATCCTCCTCCACATGTAACATAAGATTTGTTGTTATTTTTTATGTGTGAAAGTAGGACAATGACCTTTTGGGCTTGTAGTAAATATGGCACTTCGCGTGTTTCAGAAAATGGTCTTCTGATTCTTCACTAAACGAGCAACCACATTGGCATGGATATGGTTCATTGCACTCCATAATAGATGAAAATGTGGAAGAGAAAGATGAGAATAGCACGTCTAACCTGCAAAAACTAATTACAAAAGTGTCAACTCCAAAGCAAAGAAGATAAGTAGTTGGTGCCAACAAGCATAAGAAAAGCAGGAAAAGAAAATCTAAAGCCTCCATGGCTGCAGCTAATGTCTGTCCAGAGGGTCTGGATAGTGAGATCCCCACAATAAAACATGTTATTGAGGTGGAACCTCCAAAACCCATGAGTAAGTCAAGAAATACAGAATCTGCAGCCGCAGCAGCAAGTGGAGAAACTAAAATCCTATAATCGAGTTAGTTATTGTAACTGTATTTAGATTTTACTGATCACATTGTTCCTTATTTGTGTTATAATATAATCAACATTAGGTGTTCAAGCGGAGAATAAAAAACACAGGAGAAATCTAAACGTGACAATATGCCCCAAGATGTCTTTCCTACAGACATAATCTAAATTACAGATTGAAAGTATTGAAAACTACAATACTAGGATGCACTAGGATCACATGCACCCTCTGAAATGGTTGTAGAAAATAAACCTCAAATATTTGGATATGTTAACGACAATAATTTGTATGGTTTCATCCTCGTCTATAAAAATGTTCTAATGATGGATGTCGCTCTTTATTCTATTTGTTTTTGTTCTCACATATATGCACTTTACTATAAGTAGCATAGACTTAAAGCATTTCTCCCTTTCTTCCACATGTCGCCACGTGAATGTTTGGAAAAGTGTGAGATCACACACTTCTGTTTAGTATTAGGATGACAGGAACTGGCCACAATCCATTCCTATCAAATAAGGGATAATATCCCATTCATTTAAGGATAGTCTAGATAAGAAAAAAATTATTGTTCGTAAAGTATCAATTGGTAGATCCTATTATTAGGAGCCACACCCTAATAAATCATACCCATTCAGAGGAGCCACGCCCACTGTCAATCAATCAAAAAAAGTATTCAACCTTTTCATAAATAAGTTTCAGATGAGTAGGTGATGAATAGACCAAGCTTTTCGTGTGATCCATTCTCTCCGCCGTAAGTTGAAGATCTAATTGTTGTATCAGGAACAACATGTTGATCTAGTCAAGAACCATGCTTTCGAATGCAAAAATATGGATTTGTCAGGAAAGGCAGGTTGGATAAACATACCCAAGACTGCTTATTTTTCATATTATTAGTCATTGGCCCTCCAAGTATTTAACCAGTGTTCCAAATTTCATTGAAGGCGGCACTATTGAGAACAATGTTGATGACCAGATAGATGAATCGCTGTGATCAATTAAGAAAATACGGGATGAAATTGTATGTTATATGTCTTTTCTCTTATTTCAGGAAAAAATGATGCATGTTTCCTATTAATTTCTTCTAGTTGAGAATCTAATGTGAACTCTTCGATTCTCTCTTCGTTTCTGTTTCGCAAGGAAAGCATACTTCCAGAATGAAGTGCTCAGTCTGATATGGACATCTAGACACTTTTCAGTGGTATTCTACCCTTGCCACATTTTAAGCACGGTTACATTTACAAATCATGTTATAGAACTGTCACAATTTTGTGGTCAATACTGTGGACATGTTTTTCTAGGAGCCATACGTTCCAAAAATTTTATGTGTTAACAGTGTTCTATCACACTTTTCATTGTGGACAAATCATTCGCTGCACTTTGTGATGTAGAAATCATCCGTTGGAACTCTGGCTAATTTTTGCAAGATGTTTTTTTGGAATGTTTTGGCAAGAAGTCGGTGTTGGTGATAATAGTTGTCGTAGGGTGTGGTAGTACCACTTCATGCGGTACTGCCTTCCTACCATCCCTCTACTACTGCTCTCTGTGTCCTGAGACGCTAAGTGGTAGTACCACTTGTGAGGACGTTAGTACCGCTCTGGTTGAACTACCGCGCCTGGACTTTCGTTCTCTCTAAGTGCGACATCTAAAACTATTGCCCCAAGAGGTAGTGCCGCTCCTCTAGGCGGTAGTAACGCTTGTGTGCGGGTTGGGGGCATAACCATTGGATTTGTCCCCACCTATAAATGGGTGCCTTCTTCCCCAATGAACTTTATCCTTTGAGCTCGTGTTTTGCCCCATTTGTTGACCTTCTTCGAGCTTTCCATCTCTCTATCCCTCCATTGATTCTTGCTAGCTCTTGAGGGAAAAGAGAGAGGAGATCTAGATCTATGTTTCCACCAATCGGTTTCTCCTCTATGTGAGGGGAACCCCTTGGATCTAGATCTTGGAGTTCTACGTGTTCTCTTCTTCGTTCTTCTTCTCATTTTCCTCCATAGCATTAGTTGTTATCGTGGGATTTGGGAGAGAAGGAATTAGGCACTTCATGTGCCCTTGCCATTGCATTTGATGCACCGGTTTGAGTTCTCCACGGTGATACGTGGAAGTAAAAGTTGAGAAGCTTATTACTCTTGGTTGTTTGGGCACCCTAGAGCTTGTTCCTCTTGGGTGCTTTGGTGCCCTAGACGGTTGGTGCATTCGGAGCTCAATCATTGTGGTGTAAAGCTTCGGGCTACCGTCGGGGTCTCCCATTAGATTGTGGAGATCGCCCCGAGTAATTTGTACGGGTTCCGGTGACTGCCCCAAGGGTTGCCAAAGTGTACGGGTTCCGATGACCGCCCCAAGGTTTGCCATTTGTACAGATTAGGTGAGCGTCCTCATGGGTCCCTTTGCGGAATCACAACATCTTGCATTGTGCGAGGCCATGAGGAGATTAGGGTGGCCCTCGTGGCTTCTTCGGAAACATTGTGCCTCCACACTGCTCCAAATGGAGATTAGCATCCGCAAGGGTGTGAACTTTGGGATACATCGTCATCTCCGCGTGCCCCGGTTATCTCTTACCAGGCCCTTTACTCATGCACTTTACTTTGTGATAGCTATAGTGTTTCATGTTATATATATTGCTAACACATAGTTGTTTATCTTTCTTAGCATAAGTTGTTGGTGCACATAGGTGAGCCTAGTTGTTTTAGTTTTGTACTTGACAAATTAAACACTAGTTTTATTCCGCATTTGCTCTAGCCTAAACCTTTACCTACTAGATTGTTTTATGATTTTAGGTTACATCTCTTTTGATCAACCACTAATCAGTTTATTAAATAAAACCATTATATGGTACATCCCGAAGAAAAGTGATACCCTTTTTCAAGGATACTGACATTTTTTGGCTTTCTCTTCCATAGTATGACTGGTCCTCCATTTGTGAATGGTCCATTTCCAAAAACAACATCTGTAGTTGAGTACTATCACATTCTTCCATACAAGGAAGTTTTGTCTATACTCCTCCACATGGAACATAAGATTTATTGTGATTTTTTTATGCATGAAAGTAGGACAACAACTTTTTGGGCTCATGGTAAATATGACACTTCGTGAATTTCAAGAAATGGTCTTCTGATTTTTCAATAAACGAGCAACCACGTTGACATGGAAAAAGTTCATTGTACTCGGTAATAGAAGAAATGAGGAAGAGCAAGATGAAAATAGCACGTCTAAGCTGCGAAAATGAATTACAAAAGTGTCAACTAAAAAGCAAAGCAAACAAGCGGTTGGTGCCAGCAATCATAAGAAAAGCAGCAAAGGAAAATATGAAGCCTCCATGGCTGCAGCCAATGTGTGTGCAGAGGGTCTTGATAGTGAGATCCCCACAATAAAACATGTTATTGAGGTGGAAGCTCCAAAACCCATGAGTAAGTCAAGAAATACGGAAGGCTGCAGCCGCAGCAACAAGTGGAGAAACTAAAATCCTACAATCTGCTTAGTCATTGTAAGTGTATTTAGATTTTACTGATCACATTGTTCCTTATTTGTGTTCTGACATAATTAACTTTAGGTCTTCAAGTGGAGAAGAACAAAACACAGGAGCAATCTAAACGTGACAATATGCTCCAAGATGTCTTTCCTACAGAGGTAATCTAAATTATAAATGGAAAGTTTTGAAAACTACAATACTAGGATGCATTAGGATCACATGCACACTCTGAAATGGTTGTAGAAAATAAACCTCAAATATTACAACCTGTTAATAACAATAATTTGTATGGTTTCTCCATCGTGTATGAAAATGTTCTAATGATGGATGTTGCTCTTTATTCTATTTGTTTTTGTTCTCGTATGCACACAACTATAACTAGCTTAGACTTAGAGAATTTCTCCTTTTCTACCACATGTCGCCTCGTGAATGTTTGGAAAAGTATGAGATCACACACTTCTAGTTGGTATTAGGATGAGGGGAAGCCGCCACAATCCATTCCTATCAAATAAGGGATAGTATCCCATTTATTTAAGGATAATGTATTAGTTAAGAAAAAATTATTATTGTTCAGAAAGTATCAATTGGTATATCCTATTATTAGGAGATACACCCTAATAAATCATCAACATACAAAGAGAGGAGCCACACCCACTATTAATCAATCAAAAGATGTGTTCACCTTTTTCATAAATTATTTTCAGATGAGTAGGTGATGAATCGGCCAAGCTTTTCGTTTGATCCATTCTCTCTCCGTAACTTGAAGATCTAATTGTTGTATCAGGCACCGCATGTTGGTCTAGTGAAGAACCATGCTTTGGAATGCGAAAATGTGGATTTGTCGGGACAGTCAGGTTGGATAAACATACCCAAGACTGCTTATTTATCATATTATTAGTTATTCGTCCTCCAAGTATTTAATCAGTTTTCCAAATTTCATTGAAGGTGGCACCATTGAGAACAACATTCATGACCAGATAGATGATTCACTGTGATCAGTTTAGAAAATATGGGATGAAATTGTATGTTATATGTGTTTTCTCTTATTTTAGGAAAAAATGATGCATGTTTCCTATTAATTTCTTCTAGTTGAGAATCTAATGTGAAATCTCCGATTCTCTCTTTGTTTCAGTTTCGCAAGGAAAGCATACTTCCAGAACGAAGTGCTCAATATGATATTGACATCCAGACACTGTTCAGCGGTATTCTATCCTTGCCACATTTTAAACACGGTTACATTTACAAATCACGTTGTAGAACTGTCGTAGTTTTGTGGTCAATATTGTTAACATGTTTTTCTGGGAACCATACCTTTCCAAATTTTCTGTGTTAAACAGTGGTGTATCACAATTTTCATTGTGGACAAATCGTCCGCCGCAATTCGTGACGTACAAATCGTCCATGGGAGCTGTGGCCAATTTTGGCAAGAAAGTTTTTTTGAATGTTTTTTAATGTTTTGGCAAGAAGTCGTTGTTGGATAGTATTTCTCGTCATCTATCCAACAAGCTTGAGTTTGCTCAATTCAGAGCTCATTTGCAGAAATTTTGGCTGTTCAGGATTTATTGTATCCTTTTGTTTTTCTTGGGATATTTTGAAGCTCAGTAGCGGTGGTACCGCCCCAGGTAGCGGTAGTACCGCTTGCACGGTACTTCCGTGGTCCAGTGCTGCGGGCACTACCGCTTGTGTTCGGGCTTCTGGACTCGTTTTCGATTCGGCGGCGGTAGGACGGCAATTGTGCATGGTAGTACCATTTTGGACATTAGTACTGCACCTACCCAGCGGTAGTACTGCTCTCGTGGTACTTTCGGGACCGACTGCTGTCACACTACATCCTATGTCTTTGCTTCTATAGTCCCTCGTTGCGCCTACAGAAGTAGAGCGATAGTAGGGTGCGGCAGTACCGCTTTGTGCGGTACTGCCGTCCTACCATCCCTCTACTATCGTTGGTTCTTTGTGTCCCGAGAAACTAAGTGGTAGTACCTCTTGTGAGGACGTTAGTACCGCTCGGGCGGAACTATCGCGCCTGGACTTTCGTTCTCTCTTAGTGCTACACCTGAAACTGTCGCCCCAAGCGGTAGTACTGCTCCTCTAGGTGGTAGTACTACTTGTGTGCGGGCTGGGGGCATAACGGTTGGATTTTTCCCCACCTATAAAAGGGGGTCTTCTTCCCCAATGAAATTTATCTTTTGAGCTCGTGTTTTGCCCCATTTGTTGACCTTCTTTGAGATTTCCAACTCTCAATCCCTCCAATGATTCTTGCTAGCTCTTGAGGGAAAAGAGAGAGGAGATCTAGATATACGTTTTGACCTATCACTTTATCCTCTATGTGAGGGGAACCCCTTGGATCTAGATCTTGGAGTTCTTCGTGTTGTCTTCTCCGTTCTTCCTATCATTTTCCTCCATAGCATTAGTTGTTATGGTGGGATTTGGGAGAGAAGGAATTGGGCACTTTGTATGGCTTGCCATTGCATTTGATGCATCGATTTGAGTTCTCCATGGTGATGTCTACTATGCAACTTTATTCTTGTAGGCTCATGTTGGGCCTCCAAGCGTAGATATTTGTAGGAAAGTAGCAATTTTCTCTCAAGTGGATGACCTAAGGTTTATCAATCTGTGGGAGGTGTAGGATGAACATGGTCTCTCTCAAACAACCCTGCAACCAAATTCAATAAATCTCTTGTGTCCCCACACACCTAATACAATGGAAAATTGTATAGGTGCACTAGTTCGGCGAAGAGATGGTGATAAAAGAGTAATACGGATGGTAGAAATATATGTATCGCGGGCGAAACATGATCTTGATGTATCGCGGGCTTTGTTAAAATAGTTGGATCATATGATGTTTTCCCTCTCTATCTTGTTGTGATGAATTGAGTTTTTCCCTTCGAGATTTCATTGTTATCGGATTGAATACTTTTATGGATTTGAGAACACTTGATATATGCCTTGCAATTGAATACTCATGGTGACAATGGGGAATCATATTGATTCACTTGACATATGTATTCGCACTCAACTTGCGGATTCCCGAGGTGACATTGGGGTAATCTATGCATAGGGGTTGACGCACATTCTTGTCTTTGTTTCTCCACTAGAAATCTTCAGGAACTCTTTGAAGTTCTTTGTGTTGGATTGAGTATTATGAATATGAATTTGTTTTGGTGTTATTTTAGTACGAACTCTTGAATAGATCGAACGGAAATAATAGCTTTGAGGTGGTTTCGTACCCTACAAACAATTTATTCTTATCTTCTCAACTAGATAGGAACTTTGGAGTGATTCTTCATCGCACGTTGAGGGACGGTTATATGATCCAATTATATTAGCATTGTTGAGAGATTGCACTAGCGAAAGTACGGACCCTAGGCCTAATTTTCAAGCATTGCAATACCATTTTTGTGCCCATTTACTATTTGCTACATTGCTGTTTTTATTTATTCAGATTATAAAAATAGAAAGATTGCTAACAATTCTATAACAATATGTGTGTGTGTGGTTGGCGGCCGGGGCAGGAGCTCACCGGCGAGGCGCGACGACGGTGGGCGGCGATGGGGACGGGGACGGAGATGGAGACAGTGACGGGGACGAGGCGGCGAGGACGGGGACGGGGCGGCGACGACGGGGACGGGGACGGGGACGGGCCGGGCGGGCACGACGGGAGGACGGGGCGGGGCGCGGCGACGGGGCACGGCGCGACGACAGGGACGGGGACGGGGCGGCGACGGCGACGGACGGCGACGGGGACGGCGATGGACGGTGACGGGGGCGGCGACGTGGGGCGGCGGCAACGGGGCAAAGGAGAAACAAGCAGGGAGAGATGAGAAACTGACAATTTTTTTGAAGTGTTTTCTTATATAGAACCCACCTTTACTACCGGTTGGAGCCACCAACCGGTACTAAAGGTCTGTTTTGGCCAGGCGAAGCGGGGGGAACCGCACCCCCTTTAGTACCGGGTTGTGGCGCCAACCGGTACTAAAGGCCCCCCCTTTAGTACCGGTTGGAGCCACGACCCGGTACTAAAGGGTGTGCGCTGCCAGGCGAGGGGTGCAAAAGTTTAGTCCCACCTCGCTAGCTGTTGGGCACTCGCACCTGCTTATAAGCCCCGCAGTCGCTGCTATCTCGAGCTCCTCTCTTAAGCAGGCCTTTTGGGCCTACCTCTGCTGCGATGCCCTGTTGGGCCTACTAGGCTAGCGGGCCTGCATCCTGGCCCAACTAGAATTTGTGTTTCTAGTCGTATGCAGGCCGCTGTGGCCCAGTAGGTGGGCTTTTTTTTCTTTTTTTTTGCTTTATTTATTTTTGTTTTATTTATTTTTGAGTTGTTTTTTTGCTGTATTTAGAGTTTCTTTGTGAATATTTTTGCTTTAGGTACAAAAAATTACAAACTTTCTGTTAGTACCGGAAGTTTACAAATTTGAATAGTTTAACTTTTGAATTATTTGAAATTTGTGTGAAGCACTAGTTTGTGAATAACTTAACTTTGAAAATAGATTTCTTAGTGATTCTTTTTTCTTGTGTTTAATATTAGTGTGTTTTATCATTATATTGAATTTGGTAATGCTTAGGTTATTTAAAAAATGAAATGCCTTTGTAACGGATGAGTTTTCGTCCGAAACCCTGATACTTCGAAAGAGATTGTCCATTTTGTACACGAAGTGCATCCAGTTTTTGCGGTAACCCTCTCTACTTTTTTGCACATGCTATGTGGGTGAAATTATGATACCATGCCAACTTTCAACCTTTTCTGAGTTCATTTGAAATGCTTTTCAATTTCAGGGTCATTTAGCTGAAAAAAATCAGTAAATGCATGAAAAAATTTGCTTGTACATAAAATTTCTTCGCGTTTCAAATGCCAAAACACATAACTAGCTACCCTAACTATTACAGAGATTCCCTCCTGGGTGTGAAACAAAGAAGAAAGTGATGATAGTGAAGCCGATCACATCCCAGATCTTTGGGTGTGAAACTTTTTCTTCGCGTGTGTCCCTTTGCACCGTAGCCATGGAAAATCTTCATCATTTAACTGGATGCTCGGGTCAATATTCACTGTGAATGGAGCAATTTCATCAAACTTTTCATAATCTCCTGACATGTCTGTCTTGTCATCCACTCCCATGATGTTTCTCTTCCCAGAAAGAACTATGTGCCGCTTTGGCTCATTGTACGATGCATTCGCTTCCTTATCTTATCTTTTTCTCGGCTTGGTAGACATGTCCTTAACATAGAAAACCTGTGCCACATCATTGGCTAGGACGAATGGTTCGTCTGCATACACAAGATTGTTGAGATCCACCGTTGTCATTCCGTACTGCGGGTCTTCCATTACCCCACCTCGTGTCATATTGACCCATTTGCGCCGAAACAAAGGGACCTTCAAACCACGTCGATAGTCAAGTTCCCATATGTCCTATATATAACCATAATATGTTTCCTTTCCCGTCTTGGTTTCTGCATCAAAGCGGAGACCACTGTTTTGGTTGGTGCTCTTCTTATCTTGGGGATCGTGTAAAATGTATTACCATTTATCTCGTACCCTTTGAAAGTCATTATATTCGAAGATGGTAACTGGGACAGCAAGTATAGGTCATCTTCAATAGTGGCATCTTGAATGGTACGTGTCTGCAACCAGCTGGCGAAACTCCTGGTTTGTTCACGTGTAATACAGTCATCAAACCGCTCTGGGTGTTTGGAGCATAGCAAATTCTTTTGTTCATCCATATACGGAGCCACCAAGGGGGGAATTCTGTAGAACTGTGTAGTGTGCTTCAGTGAGAGAATGTCCTTCCATACATATTATTTGTTCCCCTCCTAGCGTGCCTTTTCCATCCAGTCTGCCCTTATGCCGCGATTCAGGAACACCAATCGGCTTAAGGTCAGGAATAAAGTCAATACAAAACTCAATAACCACCTCATTTTCATGGCCCTTGGAGATGCTTCCTTCTATCCTAACACAGTTATGAACATATTTCTTTAAGACTCCCATGAACCTCTCAAAGGGGAACATATTGTGTAGAAATACAGGACCCAAAACATTAATCTCTTCTCATAGGTGAACTAGGACGTGCGTCATGATGTTGAAGAAGGATGGTGGGAACACCAACTCGAAACTGACAAGACATTGCACCAAATCATTCTCTAACCTTGGTATGATTTCTGGATCGATTACCTTCTGAGAGATTGCATTGAGGAATGCACATAGCTTCACAATGGCTAATCGAACGTTTTCCGATAGAAGCCCCCTCAATGCAACCGGAAGCAGTTGTGTCATAATCACGTGGCAGTCATGAGACTTTAGGTTCTGGAACTTTTTATCTGCCATGTTTATTATTCCCTTTATATTCGACGAGAAGCCAGACGATACCTTAATACTGAGCAGGCATTCAAAGAAGATTTCCTTCTCTTCTTTTGTAAGAGCGTAGCTTGCATGACCCTGATGTATGCCGTCTTTTCCGTGCATAGGTGTATCTTTTGTCTTCCCATACATGCCCAAGAAGCCAAGCAGGGTCACATAAAGGTTCTTCGTCACATGCATCACGTCGATTGCGGGGCGGACCTCTAGGTCTTTCCAATAGGGCAGGTCCCAAAATATAGATATCTTCTTCCACATGGGTGTGTGGCCGTCAGCGTCATTCGGAACAGGTTGTCCACCAGGACCCTTTCGAAAGACCACCTTCAAATCCTTGACCAGATCATGTACATCAGCACCAGTACGGTGGCGAGGCTTCGTCCGGTGATCCGCCTCACCTTTGAAATGCTTGCCTTTCTTTCTTATGGGATGCCTTCTCGGAAGAAATCGACGATGTCCCAGGTACACATTCTTCTTACAATTAGCCAAATATATACTGTCAGTATCATCCAAACAGTGCGTGCATGCGCGGTATCCCTTGTTTGTCTGTCCTGAAAGGTTACTGAGAGCAGGCCAATCATTGATGGTCACAAACAACAATGCCTTTAGGTCAAATTCTTCCCCCATTTGCTCATCCCACGCACGTAGACCTATTCCATTCCACAGTTGTAAGAGTTCTTCAACTAATGGCCTTAGGTACACATCAATGTCGTTGGCGGGTTGCTTAGGGCCTTGGATGAGCACTAGCATCATAATGAACTTCCGCTTCATGCACAACCAAGGAGGAAGGTTATACAAACATAGAGTCACAGGCCAGGTGCTATGGTTGCTGCTCTGCTCCCCAAAAGGATTAATGCCATCTGCGCTTAGACCAAACCATACGTTCCTTGCGTCATCTGCAAACTCCTTCCCGTACTTTCTTTCGATTTTTCTCCACTGCGACCCGTCAGCGGGTACTCTCAACTTTTCGTCTTTCTTATGGTCTTCTCTGTGCCATCGCATCGCCTTGGCATGCTCTTTGTTTTGGAAAAAAACGTTTCAACCGTGGTATTATAGTAGCATACCACATCACCTTGGCAGGAATCTTCTTCCTGGGGCGCTCGCCCTCGACATCACCAGGGTCATCACGGCTGATCTTATAGCGCAATGCACTGCATACCGGCAAGCGTTCAAATCCTCGTACTCACCGCGGTAGAGGATGCAATCATTAGGGCATGCATGTATCTTCTGCACCTCTAACCCTAGAGGGCAGACAGCCTTCCTTTCTTTGTACGTACTCTCGAGCAATTCGTTGTCCTTTGGAAGCATATTCTTTATCATTACCAGCAACTTTCCAAATCCCTTGTTAGATACACCATTTTCTGCCTTCCATTGTAGCAATTCCAGTGTGGTGTCCAGCTTTTTCTTGTCACCTATGCAATTCGGGTACAACAATTTTTTGTGATCCTCTAACATGCGCTGCAACTTCTTCTTATCCAAATCACTTGCGCAGTTTATCTTTGCATCGGCAATGGCCCGACCTAGATCATCAACGGGCTCATCCGATGCCTCTTCTTCAGCTTCTTCCCGCATTGCCGGTTCAGCTTCTTCCCGCATTACCGGCTCAACTTCTTCCCTCATTGTTGTATCATCATATTCAGGGAACCCATGGCCAGGATAGATGTCGTCGTCCTCTTCTTCTTCATTGTCTTCCATCATAGCCCCTCTTTCTCCATGCTTGGTCCAAACATTATAGTGGGGCATGAAACCGGACTCAAACAGGTGGACGTGAATGGTTCTTGACGTAGAGTAATTGTGACCATTCTTACAGCCAGCACATGGATAAGGCATAAAAAAATCCGCCCGCTTGTTTGCCTCAGCCACAAGCAGAAAAGTACGCATGCCATTAATGAACTCGGGAGAGCATCGGTCATCGTACATCCATTGCCGGCTCATCTTCAATACACAGCTCCGAAAACACCAAATTAATACAATACATAAAGTTCATACAGAAAGATCATACAACACTTAAATGCAACAAACAAATAACTCTCTAGCTAAAGAATTTAAATGCAACAACAAATGCGATCAAGATCGCAACTAACGTAACAATTGATCCAACAGCATAATGATACCAAGCCTCACTATGAATGGCATATTTTCTAATCTTTCTAATCTTCAAGCGCATTTTCTCCATCTTAATCTTGTGATCATCGACGACATCGGCAACATGCAACTCCAATTCCATCTTCTCCCCCTCAATTCTTTTCAATTTTTCCTTCAAATCCTCGTTTTCTCTTTCAACTAAATTTAACCTCTCGACAATAGGGTCGGTTGGAATTTCCTGTTCAACTACCTCCTACATACAAATATCTATGTTAACTTGATGGGCATAATTTTTCATAAACACGAAATGCAATGAATAGTTTTAAAAGAGAATATACCATATCCGAATCATAACCCGGACGAGGGACGACGGGGACGGATATCAAAACCATGGCACTATTTATAACAAACAACGTATGGGTAAGATAATTATACGAGTAACTATATATCCAAATCACACAAACAACAATTTTTTATATAAAACTTCATGAACAAGAGGCTCACCACAAGGTGGTGCCAACGATGGGATGTTGCGAGCGATCGACGGTGGTTACAACAGAGATTTAGAAGGTACTAAGTAAACCACACCTACATATGCAAACTAAGTGTTATTTTTGACCTCAAATTGCATATTAATCAAATACTAGCACATATATATAATTCCTCCCAAATTACTAAACTCAAAAATCAATCACTATATAAAGCATTGCACGAGCTAATCTAGCAATGAGAGATGAAAGGACAAAGTTGCTAACCTTTGTGATCATTTGAATGGATGGGGGCCTTCAAATCTTGACAAATTTTGGGAAAAATGTGTGATGAGCTTGAGAGGAAGAGGGAAAAGAACGGAGAGGAGAGGGGAAAGGGGAAGAACAAAGCGAGCTCGGGTGGACGAAGGGTCTATGTAGGACGACCTTTAGTACCGGTTCGTGATACGACCCGGTACTAAAGGTGCTGGAGGGGCCCCGGACTGACAACATCCTGCCACCACTCACTTTAGTACCTGTTCGTGGCACGAACAGGTGCTAAAGGTTCGCCACGAACCGGTACTAATGAGAGCGGCCAGCTAGCCGTTGGAACCGGCACTAATGCACACATTAGTGCCGGCTCAAATTCAAACCAGCACTAATGTGCTTCACATTTGACCCTTTTTCTACTAGTGGTAACATAATGACGGTACTCTGTCCCTCGACCTTCATCACTCTATCTCTCTCTAAGTATATCTCGCTCCCTGCTATGTGTCTCTAACTATGATTCTCCATGTGGAATCTCTTTCTCTCACACAAACACAAAACTTTGTCTTCCGGGGTCTCATTTCTCTCTACTATTCCCATTTGTGCCACTCGCACACCCTTCTTACAGAGATGTCTTTCGCTCCTTAGATATGAGAACCTACGACTCTTCCTCTTCAATATCTCTTTCTCACACACAAACACAAACTCTGTCTCTGAGGGTCTCATATTTCTCCATTGTTCTCTTGTATGTCGCGCACACACACCCTCTCTCCCTAGAGATATCTTGCGTTCCCTCGTATGTCTCTCTAGCTATCACTCTCGTTGTGAAATATCTTTCTCCCTCGCGGACACAAAACTCCATCTCTCTGGATCTCATTTCTCTCTGATTTCTATTTGTATGTGACTCACATGCACCCTCTCTCTATCTCTCTCACACCCACACACATAACCCAGCCTTCTGATCCACTCGACTCCTATCTCTAACGCACACTAGCTAGCATCTTTATCTTTCTATTTATTTGTTTCTCCATCAACCTTCTTTCTCGCCCTCACTCTTGATTCCTATCACGCACACTACATATGTTTCTCTCTACATGCAGTCAAGTGCCCTCTCACACACATATATAACTTCACCCTTTGAACCACCCGACGGTCATCTCCAACACCCAAACTAGCGGATGTCCCTCTAGCTAGCATCTCCATCTCTGTATCTATATGTAGTTTCTCCGCCAACATTTCTTTCTCGCACGGAGTCTTGCTTCCTATCACCCACACTATATATGTCTCTCCATACATATGCATTTATAGGTTGGTCTCTTTTGCACAATCGTTGCGCCTCACTCCCTCTTCTCGCCATAGATGCATGCTCCAGCCCATGCCACAATCTCTTAAAGACAAAAACACATGCTCCATTGTCGGGCTTTCTTTCCTGCATGCTCACATGCATGCATATTGTCATACTGATCCGTCTCTCCCATGTCGTTCATGTTATGACTTATGTCTTCTTTCTTTTATCTCGATCATGCGCGCGCACACACACACACACATCCCACGTATATATGTATACCTCTCACACATGCACGTTCAAGGTCTCTATGTCTCCATACGTAGTTAATTACCCTCAATCCTAACGCCACATCGAACTGTTCTCCTCTTTTGTGCACATAACTTCCGCCTTGATGGGTAAAACACACATTCACACTTAACAATCTGCTTCTAACTACCCCCCCCCCCCCCCCGCCTCTCACACTTCCCCTATATCCCCGAAACCAATAAGACCATCCCTTTGTTTAATTCCCACCTACATGCACCATCGATATATAGTAGTCTTCCTTGGTGTCTCTCGAACAAACACGTTCTCTCGATGTCGACTCCTCTCACGCGCACACACCTTCTCTTCCCTCTCTACGGGCATTTTCTCTCTCGCACCCCATCGTCGGTGGCCTCTGCCATACACATCACCTCTCTATGATGAAGGCATGACACTTAAATTACATCCGCCACAGGGGACCCTGCGATAGAAACACACACACACATGCATGCACACACCCCGCCCCCACACACACTAAGACTCCATCTCTCTCTCACACACACACAAACACACACACACACATGCACGCACGCACACCCCCCCCACACACACTAAGACTCCATCTCTCTCTCTCTCTCTGACACACACACACACACTAAGACTCCATCTCTCTCTCCCCCCCTCTCTCTCTCACACACACACACACCCCACACACACACTAAGACTCCATCTCTCACACACATGCTCTAGGCGGAGCATTTGTTCCTACCACCCTTCATCCAACCTTACCTGTATGATAAACAACCACATTTATTTACTTGCATAACATGGACAAATTCCACTTTACTTTAGTAGTCAGCAAACTTATTATCTATACCCTTATAAAAAACGAGTTGGCGGTGATGGTGTGCCAGCCATCTTGTAATACAAACCGTATGATCTATATCTGAGGATAGAAAGCAAACTATGATAATTTTACAAAAGATACCGGCACCTCTCTCCACATCATTATCTCTCGCAACCTCATTGCTCAACAATTAAAAAAGGAATAAGTCTCTGGAACAATCTAGCATGCATGGTGGCCGCTGCCGTCTGCCGGCGCCGTCCATCCCCATGCCTCCACCCATTCCGACCACCAGTCACCACAACGCTCCACTCCTGCTCGCCTTGTCTCTCATCTTTCATTTTTTCGATTACATTCTCGAGATACCAGTTTTCCGATAAAGTTCTCGAGATATCATTAGTTTTTACAAATGGGATTACTCCTGCATGGGTCAATCACAACAGGTGTTTTGTAAAAAAATGCATATTGATGTTCCCTGCAATGCACGAGAATCTTGCTTGTAATTATATAACGCAAATCACGAGCAGGAAGTGACATTTTTTTAACACAACCACGTTAACTTGGCCATGTAAATCACTAGCTAAAGTAAATACCATTATACTTATATCCCAATGCAAAAGGTTGAGTACATGTCCGAAGAGTAGAGTCGCACACACGCACTCAGTCTCTTAGAATCTCTCTCACACACACACCAGTTACGTGACGCCCACTTAAGCAGACACATATGTTACAATTTGTGCACCCGCGGGTACACGTGATGTTGCGCATTTATTTAAGCCGGAAGGCGAACCCAAATAGGTCGCCTCTTCTCTGGTCACCGTCGCCCGGTAGACATGGGTCGGCTGAAGGTAACAACATACGCCATACTCCCGCTGGAGCGGCACTTTAATATGGAAATTTTAGTGGTCATGCATGCATCTTTTTGTGCTATCACTCCTATATAAGGGTTGACCGGTCACTTCCCGCGGACGTGCGCGGGCGGTGGAAGAGGAAGGAGAAGGGAAGCGGGTTGTGGAGTAATGTTTTTTTACCACAACTTCTTAGGTAACTGAGTGCAATAATTGAGTAGTTTTGCAAACTACCAGTACTACACCTGAAACGGTTCAAAACCTATACTCCCTTGCCAGCGCGCGCTTCCCGCGTGAAACGGTCAGCGTCGCCCTGGAGCGTCAGTGTCGCATTAATGCCCGGCCAGAGTGGAGGCGACCTCTCACTGGCGCCAGCTTTGAAGTGGCGTGACGGCCGAGAGAGCGCCGCTTCCCGGTGCACCCGACTGCTCCGCGTCGAGACTGGCCATAGGCCCTGTTTGGATCCATGGGTTAGAGTTAGTTTGAGCTAGTTGGGGCTCAAATAGTCCTAAAGTATCCAAGCATGAGGGTTTAAATTGGAGCAAGTTGCACTGAACCCACAAAAAAAACTATCCACCTAAGAGGTGCTAACTGGAGATAGTTCTCACTGGGACCACTGAAAAATCACTTTTCTCTCTCCATGAAGTGCATTTATTGTCAATCTAACCAAGTCACCCAAACACCTCTTTGGCTACAGTTAGTTCAAGGTTAGCCATGAGTTAGTCTAACCTCTAGCTAAGTTAGAGTATCAAATAGGAGTAGTATAGGACATGGAAGTTGCTCAAAGCATACAAGCAAATTCGTACATGAAAGGATTTTATT
The DNA here is from genome assembly GCF_056163025.1 of Triticum urartu. Taxonomy (NCBI): domain Eukaryota; kingdom Viridiplantae; phylum Streptophyta; class Magnoliopsida; order Poales; family Poaceae; genus Triticum; species Triticum urartu. Next base: position 492,578,974 of record NC_141877.1, read on the forward strand.
CTTTTTGAAAATGAAACGTGAAAGGAATTTTTTTAGAATGCTCTTGGCATGTCGCTAACATGTGATAGTTAACCGACCTCAATAGATGACAAAAACGCCAGCCCGCCACACTTTGATAGAGACGAGGAGGGAGAAGCGATACAGGCTGCTGGATTACTAGAGATAGGTGTCGCACGGAAGCCAAGAAATATGGTGATAGCGTGGGTTAGCCGTGTATTAGTATGATGTAACTACACTGGGCTGTCGTGTTTCGTACTCTTCCAGTCCACTGTGGAGATGATTGGTTAATTTTATATCACTGAATAATATTAAATATTATGAGTGCAGACGCTCCACCACGAGGTTCCTTGCTCCTTCTCGGTCGTCCAAAATCTATGTTCTTCCACTCTATTTTTTTACGTGTGCTTTGTTCATCCTTTTGCCAACACGCGAGACATCTAGCATCAAGGTGCATGTGTTATGCAAGGATCGTTCCATCTATATGAAGAACACGTGGGACTGGAACTACGAGACGGACATGTACCCAGGAGCGGACGTACGAACCTATGTAATGTAGCGGAGTAAGTGAAGTAGAAGGGCACAAATGGTATGAAAATGCGTGGCATATAGGGTGTGTTTGGTTGCGTTCTCGTCTCATCATAGTTGTTCCCTCTTCATGCATGCTCAAGTCAACACCCCTCTTCATGCATGCTCTCTTAATGCATGCTTCTAGTGTATTTGTGCTAAACTAGTGTGGACTCATGCACCCTCCATACACTCTACCAAACACCCAAAAGTAGGTCGAGAAGGGAACTTTTGGGCGGCATTTGTCTCTTACTACGTACTACCACTAAATGTTGTACGTGCAATGCACGGTGATGTTATGGAGTACGTGCCTAAGTACTCTACTACTACTATATTAGTTGGAGGCACATATTAACTTTTATATTTGTTTACGTGTATGCCCCGAGACCTTCCAACTAGACGTGTCTTTCTCTCCAGGTCGCACTTTGTATCGTTCATACTAGTAAGTACTACTACATGCGGTCTCCGGCCCAGAAGTGGAAGAAGTGGAGATGCTCTACCACACTATTTTTTTACGCTGGGCTCTACCACGCTGTTCATGTCCCACTCCTTCGTGTGGGACATCCAGCATGTGCCATGTTTGGCACCCTTCGTCGTAAGAGTTGAAACGCTAGCATTCATCAGAAATAAAAAATAATTATAAATCGGCAGTGATACTATTTTTTGCGAACCAATCAGCAGTGATACTATACCACACGGTTTCCTTGCTCCTTGATATCGGAAAGAATACATCCGTTCGCCAACATGTGGGACGTCGACCATTCGGGTCCACTTGCCATGCACGCAGAACTCCAAGGGAGAGTCACCCAGGTCGTCGCGCCACAGTAACAATGACTAATGAGCCATCAAATCGCAGGCCCACTTCCCACTTTGAAGTTGCTCGAACGAAGGAACCATCATGACTTCGTTGAATTCCGCTTCTTGAAGAAAACTACTGTACCAGCAATACTGCTAGCTACAGTAGTTACTCCAATAGAGGCCTCCTTTCATTCATAAGATAGGAATATGGAAATCATAGGAAGTGAGATGACATGCATCTCAATTCCTATAGAGAAAGAGATGCCATTTGATGCTTAGGATAGGAATTTTTCCATTTAGTCTAGGATAATGTACTGGTAATTTACTCTAAAAACTACAATAGTAACTAGTAGTATTGGTACATGCTCGTACTAAGACACGGACACACACACTAACTACTAGTACTACTACTTCTCACATGCTAGCCAGATGCCGTCGTTCTCCTTCCCGGCTTTGTCGGCGACACCCCACCGTGCTTGGATCTCCGCCGACCTCTCCGCAGTAGCGCGTGTGTCCTTTTCTTTCTTGCGGCGGCAGGCCTCTCTTTTGTCGAGTGCTTTCTGACTTCTCCGCTCCCTCTGTGTGGCTTTGGCTGCCTCTTGCTCTATCGCCCATTCGGCCTTGGCATCTTCAAATTCCTCCCACATAGCTGTGAGGTCGCGAGCGGCGAGGAACTCGGCATGGCGGAATCCCATCGCTTCCCTACCATTTTGTGTGCGGTCGTGGGCGGCGAGGAACTCGGCGCTGCGGGATGCCATCGCTACCTTACCGGTTAGTGCGCGGCTCGGTGTCATGAACGACGCTTGGTGAGAGCTCTGGGGTGGTGTGGCCGGACAACCGTATAGTGCATTGGTTTGTCAAGAGCTAAAGGACAGAAGACGAAGCAAATTTGGATTCCCCTTCAATCCTGGTCATTTATTACCGACTTGAATGATACAAAGTGAGGATACATCTGTTTCCATAACTCGACATCAAAAGTTGGTGAGGATACATCTGTTTCCATAACTCGGAGAGGGTTCGCATGATTCATCGCATGATTCACTATCAAACAAAAGTAGCAAGATCCGCCCACACAAGACAGTGCACTAGCCCTAAGATGGTTTGATAACATGCATCATTCTGGTAATTAAACACAGGGCAATGCAAACTACCCTGAAGGATTAGTGCGACCAACTATTTCTTGTCATCGATCTCTCGGGCAATGACCACAGCACGCATAGCGGCATGGGAATCGATTTCTGGGGCGATGTCCACAAGACTGACCGTGACATCGGAATCGATCTCTGGGGCGATGTCCACAGGATGGACAGCGACATCGGAATCGATCTCCGAGGCGATGCCAACAGGACGAGCCACGACATCAGAATCATCAAGGACGTCCACCGGCACCTGCACAACCCTAACATATTAGCAAGCACATTGCAAATAATCAAAAACCACAACTATGGTAATAAACCATTATTTTTTACCTTGTGCAGCTCATCGGGGGATCTCATCCCTCCAGGGCCATCTCCTCGTCCTTGATGGGGGCCATCACCTTGCCAGGGGAATACTGCTTCTCAACGGCGACTATCTCCTCAAACTCGGTCTTGAGCCTCACATAGGTGGCAATCAGAGTTCCTGCGGTAGGCACGGTGGGGCCCTTGCTGTTCTTCCAACTTTCTTTGAGGAGTTCGTCCGCCAATGTCCTCAACTCTTTGGCCAGTGCTTGTTTCTTGGAGTTCTTTGTCTCCATGGGTTGGCCCGCCAACATGGTCAACTCATTGGTCGGTGCTCCCTTCCTGGAGATCGTTGTCTCCAGTCGGTTGTCCGCCGGCAACTCTTTGCCTAGTGCTCCAGGATCCATCAATGAACTGACAAACAAAAAGCAATCGAAAGGAAACCTCACAATCGGTCGGTGCTTCGCAAAAAGAAGATTCTTGGAATGAAAATATAGCAGCATAACTGATTCGCCCACCTTTCCTTTGTCGGTACAGAAGAAAAATGGCAGAAGTGAGTAGCCTGGAGTGAGGTTTTCTTCAAGAAAGGGAAGAAAGGGCTTGAACGAGTGTTCCAGTGAAATGATGGTTGCTTCGTCCAGTCCAACTTGGAGGCCACCTTACCACTGCTAGTAAAGGTGTGGGTTTTGTGATATGACGGGTCATGACAGCCACACTGGGGTGACAGGTGAGTCTCGACTGTAGCACCTCGCTGTGATTTGGTGGATGGCACACGGGCCCGGATGCTTTGAAATGTCCCGCATGTGCACCGCGACCAAGGCGGAGAGGAAAACGAGATAACTACGTAATTAATGCATGAGTTTAATTAGGGTAGTTTTGTAAAGTATGAGATACATTCCTCCAATCATAAAATGCCTTGGTTCATGAGATTTGAGATTTGAGCCCTATAAACCGGAAGGGAGGGAGTACTGCACATGGTGTAGTCTAGTCACTTGTTGAAATCTCTAGAAAGGCAAATACTCCTTTCCGGTTTACAGGGCTATACTACTCCCTCCGTCTAGGTGTGTAAGTCATCTTACAAAAACCAAATAGTCCCAAAATACTTAGGCACGATGCACTAACTTCTACCTTGTTTCTTGTTTCTTGACATATCAATCAATAAGAGATGAGAGGTGTGCATGCTTTTAATGACTTGCAATGGCTAGTTCATGGCATGTAATGCTATTAATTAGCAAATAAACATTGGTGACCCCAGGAGGAAATGGTGCTAAGCGCGTGGACCTATGCAGAATGAGTATCAACCAATGGATAATGGAGTTTAATTGTTAAACAATAGCAATTTTGTCTCATGCAAGAGCCTGGCTAGCACTCCAAGGAACCGCACCACGTGAGCATTCACAACTGCCAAGTTCGGGTTGCGCTTGGCTCTTTGCCTCTTCGAGAAGACGAACAATGATGTTACTCCTACTTCTACAGTATCGAATCCACTGCTGCATGCGTCCACCTCGTGCGGGAGGGATAGCATGTAGCGAAAGCTTCTACTTAATGCTCCTGCCTTTGCGTCTATGACAGGTTGGCCCTTCTGTCATGCAGCCAAAGGCACGTGCAGCTAAGGCACCGGAGCTCAGTCCACGAGGGAGAGGGTGTTGTAGTAATCAAATTTCTCGGTCTTGTACGAGTTGACGCGACACATCAAAGCACTGCACTCGACATATGTCTTTTTACACATTTGAAATGGGCTACTTCGTATGTAGGAGTAGACATATTCTGCTTCTTATGTAGTCACTTGTTGCAATCTCTAAAAAGACTTATATATGGAATCGGAGGGAGTACAACGCATGCATGCATGCTGTGACTTTCCTTTTGATACTTGCATGTGTTGATTTGATGCACCTTGCCAAATTTTGACTATAAATTTAACTAACCAAATTTTCATGCATGTCACAAAAAATTATGGGGCTGTTTGGATTGTGACTATGTTTGTCTTATGTTGCCACATTATTTTTCCCACACTTGCCTAACCTGAGTTGCTCAAATTGTTAGACACACTTTGGCTTACCTAAGGGAATCTTGCCACAATTTTTGTCTCTATGACATGTGGGGTTCACTGCTAATAAACAAATTCTTGTCTTAGGTGTGGCTAATAAAAAAGACTTATATTTAGGAATGGAGGGAGTAGAAAATATAAATAATAATGCATGTTGGGGCAACCCACGTTTCCGCTAATTTTAGCCGTGGGCTTGTTCACAATTTTTACGAGGGGGTGGTTGTTCATTTAATGGAGGGACTTGTAGTACCAGACTTGAACGATACAAAGTGTGACCTGGCACACCGTAACACCACTTGGAACAAGCGGGAAGATATCTCAAAAAACAATCAACAACTATAAAACCCCCTGACCTGGCATGTAGTAGTACACAATTTTAAACGATTGTTTTGGTGGAGTGAAAAAGGAGAACTACCGCACTACGTATATATAGGCCGGAGCCTCCGTGCTTGCTTGCTAGGGTTGCTCTATTCACACACTCTCATCCTCTCCAGATCTAAACAACATAGGGGTAGTAACACTGTCTTTCTCCCTTAAAAAACACTGGCTTTCTATCCTCACCGCTGGTTACAGATCCAGACGTATCCCCCTCCGCCGATGAAGCGGAGGAGGGCCAGCGTTTAGGCCGTCGTCGACAATGAGGGAGGAGACCCACTACCGCCCGCACCGTTATCTCTGGCCGAGCACCGACGCGGGAGGTCCTCCGATCCCTTCGTCATTGCCTGTGGGCGGATCCGGCCTCCCGCCGCCCACCTATCCACATCCCGACGACCTTCAGGTATATGTTCGTTCAAAACCGCCTTAGCTCTACTTCCCCAGCTCGCTACGTCGCTGCATGTGCGTCATTTTCTACCTCTCAGCCCCTCTCGGTCGGATGGTCCAACGTCACATATTTTTTTCTTCTATTTTTAGAGGTAAAGCTACTTCATGGAGTCGAATCATGTACTCCCTCCGTCCGAAAATACTTGTCATTGAAATGGATGTATCTAGATGTATTTTAGTTCTAGACACATCCATTTTGATGACAAGTAATTCCGGACGGAGGGAGTACTTGGTTCAAACAAGAAATAAAGTGGGGGTGGGGGAATTTAGTATGTACATCGGACTTGGTACAAACATGAAGGAAAGGGGGTGAAAGTAGTACAGACTGGTCATCCAACCGGTCTCTTGGTCGAAATGGGAAATATAGGGGTAACGATGTAGACAGTGGTATGACCAGGACTAGATTTGCTATCCACACATAGGAGTAGGTGGCTAGAGTGAACAAAAATGGGACCAACCCAGATATGTTTCTTGGATGTTTGTTTTGTCGGGGCAACAAACTATGAATCACCACTTTATGCCCCTGTTTACGTACATGGTGCTGGACTGTTGGTGCACCCACTGTCCCATGCCCTTATACCAAATATTTAGGCTCTGTTCGGAATAAAGGGGCAGAAAACATAGGTCTTGATGAAAATAGAGGAATAGGAAAGGAATGTATGTATAAAACTATGGGACAGCGAACCGGAGGAAACTCTCAAGAGAATGTGTTTGGATGGACTACAAAATGTACAGATTTGTTTTTTTAGAGTAGCATGCTTGGCAATATGAGATGCTATTTGTTTATTCAGCTGCACAGTGACTACTCTTGTCCTCACCTCACGTACCACACATAGGTTGATGTTTTTATTCCGGCAACACAGCATATCAACCTGTCTAACGCATGGCAGCGAGCGCCTGCCTCGGGCTTCCGCCCAAAAAATGAGCTGCGCGTGGATGTTTCTAATCCTATGGAATCAGTACTACCAGACCAGCTTTCCTATGAAACACTATTCACCTTTCCCGTGTTCCGAACGGTTGGAAGGGAAAGAATACCATAGGAATTGTGTTCCTACGAAAATCCTGCACCAAACCTGTGAACCAAAAGCAGCCTTAGCTGTTCTTAATGTAATGTCCCTGGTAAAAATGAAGCCATGCCACTGTTATAAGCCATGACAAGTTTAGCCAAATGTTTTTGCCTGTAATTGTTTGAGACTCTGATTGTTTCCTTTGTGCCTTTTTGTGCAAACAGGGATATCCAATTCACCTGGTTGCTGTTGTGACCTTTTGGTGCACTGCACAAAAATCTTCTTAAAAGAAGTGACTTTTGTGCTGTTTAACTGGAATGTACGAATGGAATAGTTGGTTCATTTTGGTGGAACTGCACAAAGGGAGATCTGTGTTCTAATCGTCATCATCCATATTGGCGCCATAATCTTCCTTTAGGTAAGAATGAGAAAATAATGCTGTTTTTACTACTACACTTGTACTCCCTCACGAACAAAACCAATTCTGAATTAGAAGGCAATCATGTACTTGGTTTCACCAACTGGTGAGGAGAAAGAGAAACAAAGCTTGAAGAGGAAGAAGAAGAATAATAAACAGTGCCAAGGCGATCTTGCTGAAGCCAGAGGCCTCAGCCGAGGCCATTCAAGGGCTCCGGCAATGACTACCTTACATGTCAGACGATCCTCCAGGGAGCCCTTCCACTTCTGCTGTCTCACTTAATTAATTAGGAGTACTTAAGTACCACTAATTTATTACTGCCTAATTTTCCTGTTGGAGTTAAACAAATCTTTATTAGGACCCTATGCTGAATCATGTACCTGTGTATGTTTGTCTATGGTGGTGAATCATGTGGTGGAGCAGGGAGGGAATATTATTAGTGTATGACATAAGAGTGCTATTGTTTTGCATGTCAATTTATTGCCATTGGTTCAATGACGCAATGTTTTTCCTATTGTCCATCATGAATTTGATGCTACTGTTTGAGTAATATGCTAATGTCTTCATATCCTTTCTCACTAAGCTAATGAAGGTTTCACCTTGTTCCTACTTGTGCAAACAGGGATCATGTTGTGCCAATCATACATTTTAGTGGAACTACACAAGAAAATACAATGTATTGTATCCCAGCCAGTGCTTTAACTCTGCTGGAAGTTCTTGATAATCTTTCGATATAATCTCAGCACAATGATTTCAACCATACATTTGAAGTGCGCAAAAATATATACTATTGTGTGATTCCATTGAGTGCTTTATCAGATCTTATGGGACTACATGAATAAGATTGTTTTCTCAGGTTGGTACCGGCCTAAGGCCTTCATCCATATTAGTTTGATGTCATCTCTATTTGTATCATGCTACTGTCATGAGAAACTCCTTTATCTTTGCACATTGAAGTTTTGCAACCTATGATAAATGACAATGCTTTGAGTGTTGAGTTGAGCTAATTGGCACTGATTAAATAAACTAGTACCTCTCTTTAAGCAAGACTACTATGTTGCTATGCTATCTTTACCCATTAAGATAATGAGGGTGCTTCTATTTGTTAGTGTATGTTTCATCAACTAGTCCCACTATTATTGTAATCTCACTCTCTCAATATATGTGCCAACGGGGATGCTCGATTTTGGTGCAACTGCACAAAAACTTTGGGTGCTTCATTGCCACAACAACTTCCGTCCTTTCCTGTCAGTCGCTAATCTCCGCTTGCATTCTTCCTTTGCTGTCAGTCGCTTGGCTTATCTCGGCTTCCAGTCAAAGGAAATAGTAATTGATATGCTACCTCACACAGGTTGGTACTGGTCTTTATCCTGATTATTGTGCCTGTCATATGTATTGGTAATTTGGTATTGTGCTACTGTTTGCCGATTTCATAAAGGAGTAATTTGGAGCCTGAACTCGCAGGAAAATCATTACATCGGGTGATTTCAGTAGAACTGCATAAAATGATCAGATGGACAAGTACTTATGCTGCTGCTATGTACTCCAAAGTTAACTCAGACAAGCATTGATGTTGACAAGAAGTGCCTATATTCATTCGAGTATCAACCGGCGTCAACCAATTGTCAAATTCCAAGTGTTAGGAGAGGGAACGCCAAAAATATTGCTTGGTGCATAGACCAAAAAAACGCAGTCCAGTCTTTGGTCCCAACTTGTGCCTTTTGGTTATCGGCACATTTGGTAGCGAACTATATGGCATGGAGTCTAAAGATTCCAGACAAGTTGGTTGATGCGTATATTCATCTGGCACTTAATCAGTCTGCACGTCAAGGATGCTCCATTTCAGTTGAACTGCACAAAAAATTTGGGTGGTTCATTTTCTCAACCGCCTCCTTTCTTGTCTGTAATGTAGAATTTTGGCGAGATACAGGACCAAGATGAGCCAATAAACTAGTTGGATGAAAGTAGTGGCCAAGTTGCTCAAACCTCCCTCGGCACGAGGCCACTATTTGAGGATAAACCTACAAGCAAAGTTCAGATTGTCTGTGCTGCCTATTATGTACTCGAAAGTTTACTCGTACAAGAACTAATTTTAGCAAGAAGTACCTCCGATTGAACAACATTTACCAATCTGTACCCTAGGTAATTAAAGTTCGTCCATGGATCATATTGGCTGTGATCTCAATCATTTGGATGCATAAACATACTGAACATGTGTATATCTGAATCTTTTTGTGAATTATGTATGAATATTATCGTGTGATCTATCAATCATTTGGATGCATAGATATGCTGAGCTTGTGTATATATGAATCTTTTGAGTTGTTGATAGTGAATGTTGGCTATGAATATGAACGTGTCCTGTGAACCTGAGTTTGATATGAATGTTTACCTTTTCTGTTGTATTTGTGTGTGAACTTGTTAGTATGCCTACTATGGGGTATAAAACGCAGGTCTCTTATAAAAGTAATGTCGTGTCCAATTTATGTTCTCCCTTCTAACCACATTATATATATTTATATTATTACTATTGTCATATATTTTATAGAGACTTATATATACATTATAAAAACATCCCACATGTTATTAACTTATAAAAGTAAATGTTTAACGGAAGTTGGCTAGGAAAATCCTGGTTGTTTTTGACACACAGGCAAGGAAAATCCTGGTGATTGCGTAGAAAAGCTTGCGAAGATTTTAAGGACCAATTTAATAATAAGCGCTCATTTTTATTTTGAGAAATAACTCAATAATTTCTTAATTATATATATATATAATGTGCCTCTCCGGTTTATTCTTTGATATTAATTGCTCCTTCTAACATAACATTATATATATATAACGAGCCCACTTAATACCTGTATTTAAAGGAAGTGAAAATGGGCTGGGATTTCTTAGAAAACATGGGTTAAATATATGCCACATTTTTGCAGGCTGACATGTGGGGCAATAGGTCGAAGCCTACGCAGGGTGTTGTCAACTTGGTCAACAAATGATTGTGTCGTCCACATCCATTGGATTTATATCCAATGGCCGGCATGCACCTTCAATCTCTCATCTTCTTCCTCCAGCGTTAACGGGACCGCTGCGAAGTGCTACCCCACCGCCAGCCAGGCTATCCCTCCACCCCTCGACACCTCCTGTTATTCTCCATAGACTACATCCCCACGCCGCAACAAAACCAGTTATAACCCTTCTCCTCTCAATCTGCGACTCCACTTCCGCGTTTTCCCATCTCCGAGTCGTTCCCGTCCGGGGCCTCGCTGTCGTCCACCACCTTGCTGCGTTCGGTGCAGCGTGGTCAACAAACGAGAGTCATCGAAAGAGGACTGTACGTGGAGAGCCTGATGGCTGGGACCCACGAGGTCCATGGTCGCACGTGGAAAGTTCCTCCTTATTAAGCTGAAAAAAATGTTTCCTCCACCTGACAGCTGGGACCGACCGGCTATATCTTCGCACGGAAGGAAGTGCCTCCTTGTTTTGCGAAAAAAATTATTCATCCCGTTGACAGCTAGGACCCGTCAGATTTGGTGACTGACTTGTGGGCCTACTAAGTGGACGTGTACGCACGGCTTTGTCAACTTAATCAACAAATGATTCTAGCAGCTGGAACATTGGATGTTAATCCAACAGCCGTGCTCCTTCTTCAACCTCTGTTCTTGCTCCTGTCTCCCGTGTGCGGCACCGCACCTGTGCTGCCGCGCACCTGAACCAGTGAAGTTTCCCACTCCTCTCCATCTGTGACTCCACTGCCCCGTCTTCCCCATCTCCGGGTCGTTCTAGTCTGGGTGCGCTCGGCACGGTGTGGTCAACATGGTCAACAACCGAGAGTCATCAAAAGATGACTGTACATGAGAGGCTGACAGTGGGGACGTACCACACCCATGGACGCATGCATGCAACGGAACGCGGTGAGGTCAACGTGGTCAAGGAACGACTTCCATCGGAAGTATACTATACGTGGAGAGTCTCAGCTGGGTCCACGGCCGCAACAAGTAAGTGCCTCCTTATTACGCGGAAAATAATGATTCCTCCAACTGATAGCAGGGACCCACTGGACGGGCCACCGTATTTTGCAAAAAAACGTTTGCCCCTGACTACTGGGACCCACCTGACGGGCCACCCTATTTCACGAAAGAACGTTCCCGCCGCTGTCAGCTCAGACCCACCGGAAGTGCCTCCTTATTACGCACAAAAAAATGAATACTCCCCCGGCTAGCTGGGACCCACCTTGGTGGGAGGCTAATTTGTGGGCCTACTAAGTTGACGGGGACAAAGGGCTTTGTCAACTTAGTCAATATGAACAATTCTAGCTCCAGTGACCGTACGATGTCCATCCAACGGCCGTAGTGCTTCTTCAACCTCTGGTCTTCCTGCTCCAGCCGCCCAAAGCAGCTACGGTCGTGCCGCATGATCCTGCCTCCCATGGCCGGCTGTGTTACCTCGAAGGCCTCACCGCCCCTACTATTCCCACCGCTGGCCAGGCCCTACGGCGACGGTAGCCTCACACCGCAGCCGAACCAGTGAACCCTCGTACTCCTCTCCGCTCGTGCTTCCACTGCCGCGTCTTCCCCGGCTCCGCGTCGTCCCCTACCTAGGCCTCGCCATCGTCCACCGCCGTGGTGCTCTCCACGCGGCGTGGTCAATGTGGTCAAGGAACGACTTCCATCGGAAGAGTACTGTACGGGGAGAGGCTGATAGCTGGGTCCATGGCCACAACCCAGTTTTTTTGTGATTTGCCACGTAAGTCGCTTTGTCAGGCCTGTTGGGCTGCAAATTTTTCAAGACAAGGAGAGCTTTCATTCGGCTTGCCGAGAAAATGGCCCATCAGTAATGAGAAATGGGCTATACATTTTTAAAACACATCAAACCGGCAATTAGTTTCAAATATCTTTGTTTTTTATTTCGAAATTTTAAATTACATTAATTTTTATGCATGGAGAATTTGTTGGATTTTATATTGATATATATTTATTTTTAAAATCAGTTTGAATGTGAGTCGAAATTTAAGGATTAAAAACAGTTCAGACCGCACCGAAATATGCAAAATTTCGTATAATTTTTTAACCGTGGCCACGATATGGGCTGTAATGCTAACAAAAAGAATATGGCTCCAGAAAAACCTTAAGAATTAGCAAATGGGCTGTAAATTATTAGAAATAATGGCAAATGGGTTGTACGCTATTTTCCACAGATTTGAGGCTTTCCTAAAAAAAGGTTGACGCACAAGCAGTGACTGTTGGATGTCCATCAAACGGCCGTCGTGCTTCCTCAATCTCTTCTCTTCCTGCTCCAGCCGCTCAAACAAGCGCCGACGGGACTGCCTGCTCCCTCCTTCCCGCGGCCGGCTGTGCTGCCGCGCAGGCCTCACCGCCCCACCGTACTCCCATCTCTAGCCTAGCCATCCCTCTAGTCACCCACACCTGCTGTTATTCTCCGGTGACGGCAGACGAACAAGTAAACCCTCATACAGTCGTACTCCCCTCCGTGTGGGAAACAACTGCCGAGTCTTCCTTACCTCCGTGTCGTTCCCTTCCTAGGCCTCGCCGTCGTCCACCGCCCTGATGCTCTCGGCACGGCCTGGTCAACGTGGTCAATGACCGACATGCATTTGAAGTGGACTGTACGTGGAGAGGCTGAGAGCTGGGTCCACGACCGCACGCAAGGAAATGCCTCCTTATTACGCGCAAAATAATGATTCCTCCACCTCACATCAGGGACCCACCGAAAGGGCCTCTGTATTTTCCGAAAAAAACGTTACCGCCGCTGACAGCTCGGACCCACCAGCTATATCTTCGCACGCAAGGAAGTGCCTCCTTATTACGCACAAAAAAATGAATACTCCCCCTGTTAGCTGGGACCCAGTATAGTGGCAGACTTACTTGTGGGCCTACTAAGTTGACGGGGACGGAGGGATTTGTCAACTTAGTCAATATGCACGATTCTAGCTCCAGTGACCGTACGATGTCCATCCAACAGCCGTAGTGCTTCTTCAACCTCTGGTCTTCTTGCTCCAGCCACCCAAACCTATGCCGGTCGTGCCTCGTGCTCCTGCCTCCCGTGGCCGGCTGCGATGTGGTGGAGGCCTCACCGCCCCCTACTACTCCCACCACTGGCCAGGCCATCCCTCTACTCACCCACACTGCCTGTTATTCTGCGGCGATGGCAGGCTCACACCGCAGCGAACCAGTGAACCCTCGTACTCCTCTACGTGTGGGCATCCACTGCCGCGTCTTCCTCGGCTCCGCGTCGTCCCCTTCCTAGGCCACGCCGTCGTCCACCGCCCTGGTGCTCTCGGTGCGGCGTGGTCAACATGGTCAAGGAACGACTTCCATCAGACGTGGACTGTACGTGGAGAGGCTAACAGCTGGGTCCACGGCCGCAGCAAGGAAGTGCCTCCTTATTACGTGCAAAACAATTATTCCTCCACCTGACAGTAGGGACCCACCGGATGGGCCACCGCATTTCGTGAAAAAACGTTTGCCTCTGACTGTTGGGACCCACCAGCTACATCTTCGCACGCAAGGAAGTGCGTCCGGGCAAAAAAAAACGATTCGCCCCCCTAATTGCTGGGACCCACCAGCTACATCTTGGCAGGCAAGGAAGTGCCTGACAGTCAGGACCTACCTGGTCGATGCGTACGTAGCGTTGTCATTCTGGTCGCGAACGTGTACGTACATATATACTGGTGGATGTAGAGGCACACACGTGTCGTAGTAGAGGCGCGTACGTGTCGTAGTAGAGGCGCGCACGTAGCATGTACACGTACGTACAGCGGGCAGGGTGCAAGAAAGAAAATACGGCCACGTATGTGTACATACGGGCGGGGTCTCAAACACCTACTCGCGCATACGTACGGCCAGGGCTCGTGTACATGGCTGGGTCGGAACAGAGAAACAGCGTCGTCGTCGTGTTCATGGGGAGGCAACAGAATGCGTCGTGTTCATGGGGAGGCAACGGAATGCGTCGTGTTCATCGGGAGGAAATGGAACGCGTGGGAGCCAACCGGCTGGGTCGGAACGGAATGCGTGGTCGTGTTCATCGGGAGGGCTTGGACGGAAGATGCGATGGAAACGAGGCCTGGCGTACCGCACAACGGAGGAAACACAGCTCCTACGTTCGGAACGGGGTCCTGTTGATCGGGAGGGGTCTGGCGTACCGCAAAACGGAGGAAACGGACCTCCTATGGTCGAAATGGGGGTCCTGTTGATCAGGAGGGGTGTGGCGTACCGCAAAACGGACGACACGGACCTCCTACGGTCGAAACGGGGGTCCTGTTCATCGGGAGGGGTGTGGCATACCACAAAATGGGACTCCACGGGATACTGTTCATCCAGCCTCCACCGCGCACTACTCCACCGGCTACTGTTCAACCACCCCTCCACGGGCACCCCTCCGTCGTCTACTATTCATCCAGCCCTCCACACCACGGGGTCCTGTTCAACCACCCCTCCACAGGCACCCCTCCACCGTCCACTGTTCATCCAGCCCTCCACCACACCACGGGGTCCTGTTCATCCAGAGGCAACGCCACCGCTCACTGTTCATCCACCCCCCCCCCCCCGCAACGCTCACTGTTCATCCTAGAGGCAGCATCGATCGGCTTCAGTTAGCAGCAGTAGCAAAGAAATCGCTCGATCGGGTTCAGTTAACAGCCATCGATCGATCGCTTGGGTTCAGTAATGTGTAGCCTGCGGTGCAATCGCTCGGGTTCAGTTAGAGCCCAACGCCTCGCTCGGGTTCAGTTAGAGCCAAGGCCTCGCACACACGAGCATACGTGTACGAGAGAAACGTGCATCGCTCGGCCCCCGACCGCCCACCGTAACCGGGAACTCCCCGAAATTTTCCTCGCCCTCGCTTCTACCACGGTTTTTTCCGTCATGGACGGCCCAAAGAATGTCATGCAGCTGCGTCTTCGGCCCGCCCAGGACGAAAATCCCATTTTCTGTCATGATTTTTTTCATAGAAGTAGGAGCCCACCACATCTATGATTATACCGGGTTTTGTCACAATTATCATCATAGAAGTGTCATATGTATGACAGAAAAAAATCGTTCAGCCCAAAATGTCACGGATGTGTCTTTTTTTTTGTAGTGTACCCCGAGGGTGCCTACTACTACGTGACGGCCGCTGATGACTTGGAGTAGTTAGGAGGTCCCATGCAGGAGGCCTTGCCTTTTTGATCGTTGTTTAACTTATGTCTGTACTCGGATATTGTTGCTTCCACTGACTCTTGTGTATTCAAGCTTATGTATTCGAGCCCTCAGGCCCCTGGCTTGTAATATAAATCTTGTATTATTTTAATTTGTGTCTAGAGTTGTGTTGTGATATCTTCCCGTGAGTCCTTGATCTTGATCATACACATTTGCGTGTATGATTAGTGTACGATTAAATCGAGGGCGTCACAGCTTCCTTACTAATTGGTGTAGGAATCACTAGAACTGATTTCTGTGATGAACTACTTTCCAATAAGGGAGCAGGTACAATTACCTCATCAAGTTCTACTTTCCTCCCACTCACTTCTTTCGAGAGAAACTCCTTCTCTAGAAAGGATCCACTCTTAGCAACAAAGATCTTGCCTTCGGATCTGTGATAGAAGGTGTACCCAACAGTTTCTTTTGGGTATCCTATGAAGACGCACTTCTCTGATTTGGGTTTGAGCTTATCAGGTTGAAACTTTTTCACATAAGCATCACAACCCCAAACTTTAAGAAACGTCAGTATAGGTTTCTTGCTAAACCAGAGTTCGTCTCAAAGGATTTTTAGACAGTGCCCTATTAAACGTGAATTCAACTGTCTCTAATGCATAACCCCAAACGATCGTGGTAATTCTGTAGGAGACATCATAGGTTGCACCATATCTACTAAAGTATGGCTATGACGTTCGGACACACCATTACATTGTGGTGTTCCAGGTGGCATGAGTTGCGAAACTATTCCACATTGTTTCAAATGAAGACCAAACTCGTAACTCAAATATTTGTTTCCGCGATCAGATTGTAGAAACTTTATTTTCTTGTTACGATGATTTGCCACTTCACTCTAAAAATCTTTGAACTTTTCAAATGTTTCAGACTTATATTTCATCAAGTAGATATGCCCATATCTACTCAAATCATCTATGAAGGTCAGAAAATATCGATACCCACCCCGAGCGTCAACACTCATTGGACCGCACACATCAGTATGTATTATTTCCAACAAGTCTGTTGCTCACTCCATTGTTCCGAAGAACAGAGTCTTAGTCATCTTTCCCATGAGGCATGGTTCGCAAACATCAAGTGATTCATACTCAAGTGATTCCAAAAGTCCATCACCATGAAGTTTCTTCATGCGCTTTACACCAAATAACATTTATTTTAGGTTCAACACTAATCCCGAAGGTAAAGGGAGTGTGCGATGGTGATATTATCAACCTTGGAATCACTTCCAACTCACATCATCACCTCGCCCTTAACTAGTCTCTGTTTATCTTGCAATGCCCATTTCAAGTTACTACTCTGAGCAACTGAACTAGTATCAAATACTGAGGGGTTGCTATAAACACTAGTAAAGTACACGTCAATAACATGTATATCAAATATACCTTTGTACACTTCGCCATCCTTCTTATCCGCCAAGTATCTAGGGCAGTTCCACTTCCAGTGACCATTTCCTTTGCAGTAGAAGCACTCAGTTTCAGGATTGGGTCTAGCTATGGGATTCTTCATGGGAGTGGCAACTTGCTTGCCATTCTTCTTGAAGTTCCCTTTCTTTCCCTTGCCCTTTTTGCCTGAAACTAGTGGTCTTGTAAACCATCAACATTTGATGCTTTTCTTGATTTCTACCTTCGCTGGTTTTAGCATCACGAAGAGCTCAGGAATTGTTTTTGTCATCCCTTACATATTATAGTTCATCAGGAAGTTCCAGTAACTTGGTGATAGTAACTACAGAACTCTGTCAATCACTATTTTATCTGGAAGATTAACTCCCACTTGATTCAACCGATTGTAGTACTCAGACATTCTGAGCACATGCTCACTAGTTGAGCTATTCTCCTCCATCTTGTAGGCAAAGTACTTGTCAGAGGTCTAAGACCTTTCGACTCAGGCATGAGTCTGAAATACCAATTTCAGCTCTTGGAACATCTTATATGCTCCGTGGCAGTCAAAACATTTTTGAATTCCCGGTTCTAAGCCGTAAAGCATGGCACACTAAACTATCAAGTAGTCATCATACCGAGCTTGCCCAAAGTTCATAACGTCTGTATCAGCTCCTACAATAGGTCCGTCACCTAGCGGTGCATCAAGGACATAATTCTTCTGTGCAGCAATGACAATAATCCTTAGATCATGGAGCTAGTATGCATCATTGCTACTAACATCTTTCAACATAGTTTTCTCTTGGAACATATCATAAATAAAACGGGGAAGCTATACGCGAGCAATTGATCTACAACATAGATATGCAAATACTACCAGGACTAAGTTCATGATAAATTTAAGTTCAGTTAATCATATTACTTAAGAACTCCTACTTAGATACACATCCCTCTAATCATCTAAGTGATCACGTGATCCATATCAACTAAACCATGTCCGATCATCACGTGAGATGGCCTAGCTTTCAATGCTGAACATCACTATGTTGATCATATCTACTATATGATTCACGCTTAACCTTTCGGTCTCAGTGTTCCGAGGCCATATCTGCATATGCTAGGCTTCGTCAAGTTTAAGCCTAGTATTTTGCGTGTGCAAAACTGGCTTGCACCTGTTGTATGTGAACGTAGAGCTTATCACACCCAATCATCACCTGCTGTCTCGGCATGACGAACTGTCGCAACGGTGCATACTCAGGGAGAACACTTATACCTTGAAATTTTAGTAAGGGATCATCTCATAATTCTACCGTCATACTAGGCAAAATAGGATGCATAAAAGATAAATATCACATGCAATCGAAATATGTGACATGATATGGCCATCATCATCTTGTGCCTTTGATATCCTCCTCCAAAGTACCGTCATGATCTCCATCATCACCGGCATGACACCATGATCTCCATCATCTTGATCTTTATCAACATGTCGTCACATCGTCATCTCGCCAACTATTGCTATGGCATAGTGATAATGTAAAGCAATTATACGGCGCTTGCATCTTACGGAATAAATAGACAACCATAAGGCTCCTGTGAGTTGCCGATAACTTTAACAAAACATGATCATCTTATACAACAATTTATATCTCATCACGTCTTGACCATATCACATCACAACATGCCCTGCAAAAACAAGTTAGACGTCCTCTACTTTGTTGTTGCAAGTTTTACGTAGCTGCTACGGGCTTAGCGAGAACCATTCTTACCTACGGCATAAAAACCACAATGTGGTATATTGATTGCTTTTTTATCTTCAGAAAGAACCCTGTTCATTCAATCCGATTCAACTAAACTTGGGGAAACAGCCACCCGCCAGCCACCTGTGTGCAAAGCACATCGGTAGAACTAGTCTCATGAATGCGGTCATGTAATGTCGGTCCGAGCCGCTTCATCCAACAAGACCGCTGTATCAAGAAACAACTAGTGACAGCCAGCAATATGTATATACCCACGCCCACAACTCCTTTGTGTTCTACTCGTGCATATAACATCTACGCATAGACCTGGATCGGATCCCACTATTGGGGAACGTAGTATTTCAAAAAAAAAATCCTATGATCATGCAAGATCTATCTATGGATGCATAGCAACAAGAGGGGAGAGTGTGTCTATGTACCCTCGTAGACCGAAAGCGGAAGCGTATAGTAATGTGGTTGATGTAGTCGAACGTCTTCGCGATCCAACAGATCCAAGTACCGAATGCACGACACCTCCGCAATCTGCACACGTTCAGCTCGGTGACGTCCCTCGAACTCTTGATCCAGTTGAGGCTGAGGGAGAGTTCCGTCAGCACTACGGTGTGGTGATGGTGATGATGAAGTTACCGACGCAGGGCTTCGCCTAAGCACTACGAGAATATGACTGAGGTGGAAAATTATGGAGGGGGGCACTGCACACAGCTAAGAAAAATCTTGGAGTGCCTTTGGGGTGCCCCCTGCCCACGTATATAAAGGAGGGGGGAAGAGGAGGCTGGCCTAGGAGGAGCACGCCTATAGGGGGAGTCCAACTAGGATTCCCAATCCTAGTTGGAGTCCCCTTCCTTTTCCAAGAGGGGAGAGAGGGAAGGAGTAGGAGAGGGAGAAGGAAAGAGAGTGGTGCCACTCCCTCCCTAGTCCAATTCGGACTTGCCATGGGGGGGGCGTGGCCACCCCTTGAGGCCCTTCTCTCCTTTCCCGTATGACCCATTAAGGCCCACTACTTCCCCCGACGAATTCCCGTAACTCTCCGGTACTCTGAAAAATACCCGAATCACTCAGAACCTTTACGATGTCCAAATATAACCTTCTAATATATCGATATTTACATCTCGACCATTTAGAGACTCCTCGTCATGTCCGTGATCTCATCTGGGACTCCGAACAACCTTCGGTACATCAAATCACATAACTCATAATACAAATCGTCATCGAATGTTAAGCGTGCTGACCCTACGGGTTCGAGAACTATGTAGACATGATCGAGACTCATCTCCGGTCAATAACCAATAGTGGAACCTGGATGCTCATATTGGTTCCTACATATTCTATGAAGATCTTTATCACGGTCAAACCGCATAACAACATATGTTGTTCCCTTTGTCATCGGTATGTTACTTGCCCGAGATTCGATCATCGGTATCATCATACCTAGTTCAATCGCGTTACCGGCAAGTCTCTTTACTCGTTACGTAATGCATCATCCTACAACTAACTCATTAATCACATTGCTTGCAAGGCTTATAGTGATGTGCATTACGGAGAGGGCCCAGAGATACCTCTCGGAAACTCGAAGTGACAAATCCTAATCTCGATCTATGCGAACCCAACAAACACATTCGGAGACACCTGTAGAGCATATTTATAATCACCGAGTTACGTTGTGAGGTTTGATAGCACACAAGGTGTTCCTCCGGTATTCGGGAGTTGCATAATCTCATAGTCATAGGAACATGTATAAGTCATGAAGAAAGCAATAGCAATAAACTAAACGACCGTAGTGCTAAGCTATGGGTCTTGTCCATCACATCATTCTATAATGATGTGATCCCGTTCATCAAATGACAACACATGTCTATGGAAAGAAAGTCAACCATCTTTGATTAACGAGCTAGTCAAGTATAGGCATACTAGGGACACTCTGTTTTGTCTATGTATTCACACATGTACTAAGTTTCCGGTTAATATAATTATAGCATGAATAATAAACATTTATCATGATATAAAGAAATATAAATAACAACTTTATTATTGCCTCTAGGGCATATTTCCTTCACACAATCCTACCCGACGATCATCTTCTCGTCGCCCTGTTAGAGAGCGATCACCAGGTTGTATCTGGCACTCGAAACGGTGTGTTTTATTAAGTAACCGGTTCTAGTTGTCATAAGGTCAAGGTACAACTCAGGGTCGTCCTTTTACCGAGGGACATGACTATTCGAATAGATAAACTTCCCTGCAGGGGTGCACCACATAAACTAACACGCTTGATCCCTTTGGCCGGACACACTTTCCTGGGTAATGCCTGACCTCGGAAGATCAACATGTCACAGCCCCACCTAGGCACAACAAAGAGGTCATCATGCCGATCCATGTCCTATGCGCGCAGGGGTCTGGGCCCATTGCCCATTGCACACCTGCACGTTGCGTACGCGGCCGGTGATCAGACCTAGCAACCTCCGTTACAAAGGAAGTTGCGTTATGCGGTCTGATAACCCACAAGTATAGGGGATCAATTGTAGCCTCTTTCGGTAAGTAAGAGTGTCGAACCCAATGAGGAGATAAAGGTAGAACAAATATTCCCTCAAGTTTTATCGACCACCGATACAAATCTACGCACGCTTGACGTTCGCTTTACCTAGAACAAGTATAAAACTAGAAGTACTTTGTTGGTGTAACGGGATAGGTTTGCAAGAATATAAAGAGCACGTAAATAAAAACTAGGGGCTGTTTTAGGTAAAGAAGCAATAAATTTAGTATAGCGAGTGTGGAAAAGTGGTGGTAGGAGTTGTGAAATTGTCCCTAAGCAATTGACTACTTTACTAGATGGATATCAAGTTTTATGTGGGAGAGGACACTGCTAGCATGTCATCCCTGACTTGTAATTATATGCACTTATGGTTGGAACTATTAGCAAGCATCCACAACTACTAACGTTCATTTAGGTAAAGCTCAACCATAGCATTAAAATATATTGGTCCCCCTTCAATCCCGTATGCATCAATTTCTATGCTAGGTTGAAGCTTTTGTCACTCTTGCCCTCCAA
The DNA here is from genome assembly GCF_056163025.1 of Triticum urartu. Classification (NCBI taxonomy): domain Eukaryota; kingdom Viridiplantae; phylum Streptophyta; class Magnoliopsida; order Poales; family Poaceae; genus Triticum; species Triticum urartu. Next base: position 492,600,452 of record NC_141877.1, read on the forward strand.
TACATAGTCCTATCAACATACAAATAAGCCTATGGTGTGATCCACGCGCGTGCTCATATGATGGGCACCAAAGGATAGCAACATAACCACGAGCAAATTAAACCAATCATAGCAATTCACCAATTACCGATAGGACAACGAAAATCTACTCAGACATCATAAGATGGCAACACATCATTGGATAATAATATGAAGCATAAAGCACCATGTTCAGGTAGAGGGTACAGCAGGTTGCGGGAGAGTGGACTACTATAGATAGATGGGGGAAGGTGATGAAGATGTTGGTGAAGATGACGGAGGTGTTGGTGTAGATTGCGGTGATGATGATGGACCCAACAGCGTTTCGGCGCCACCAGGGGGGAGGGGGAGAGGGCCCCCCTTCTTCTTCTTCTTCTTCCTTGACCTTCTCCCTAGATGGGAGAAGGCTTTACCCTCTGGTCCATGCCCTCCAAGATTGGATCTGTCTCTCTGTCTCTCTCTATTTCTGTGTTCCAGATTCTGGCCTTTCACCGTTTCTTATATTCCTGGAGATCCGTAACTCCGATTGGGCTAAAAATTTAACACGATTTGTATCCGGATATTGGTTTTCTTGCAGAGAAATAAGGGCACCAACCAACTTACGCGGTGGCCACGAGGGTCAGGGGCGCGCCCCCTGCCTCATGGCTCCCTCGGGCATCGTCTCGCGTTGATTCTTCTTCCCAAAAATCACATATATTCCAAAAAAATTCTTTGTCAATTTTTATCCCGTTTGGACTTCGTTTGATATGGATTTTATGTGAAACAAAAAACATGCAACAAACAGGAACTCGAACTGGGCACTGGATCAATATGTTAGTCCCCAAAAATAGTATAAAAAGATGCCAATAGTATATGAAAATTGTATAATGTTGGCATGGAACAATAAAAAATTATAGATACGACGGAGACGTATCAACATCCCCAAGCTTAATTCCTGCTCGTACTCGAGTAGGTAAATGATAAAAAAGGTAATTTTTGATGTGGAATGCTACCTAGCATAATCTTGACCATTTATCATGATATAAAGAAATATAAATAACAACTTTATTATTGCCTCTAGGGCATATTTCCTTCACACAATCCTACCCGACGATCATCTTCTCGTCGCCCTGTTAGAGAGCGATCACCAGGTTGTATCTGGCACTCGAAACGGTGTGTTTTATTAAGTAACCGGTTCTAGTTGTCATAAGGTCAAGGTACAACTCAGGGTCGTCCTTTTACCGAGGGACATGACTATTCGAATAGATAAACTTCCCTGCAGGGGTGCACCACATAAACTAACACGCTTGATCCCTTTGGCCGGACACACTTTCCTGGGTCATGCCTGACCTCGGAAGATCAACATGTCACAGCCCCACCTAGGCACAACAAAGAGGTCATCATGCCGATCCATGTCCTATGCGCGCAGGGGTCTGGGCCCATTGCCCATTGCACACCTGCACGTTGCGTACGCGGCCGGTGATCAGACCTAGCAACCTCCGTTACAAAGGAAGTTGCGTTATGCGGTCTGATAACCCACAAGTATAGGGGATCAATTGTAGCCTCTTTCGGTAAGTAAGAGTGTCGAACCCAATGAGGAGATAAAGGTAGAACAAATATTCCCTCAAGTTTTATCGACCACCGATACAAATCTACGCACGCTTGACGTTCGCTTTACCTAGAACAAGTATAAAACTAGAAGTACTTTGTTGGTGTAACGGGATAGGTTTGCAAGAATATAAAGAGCACGTAAATAAAAACTAGGGGCTGTTTTAGGTAAAGAAGCAATAAATTTAGTATAGCGAGTGTGGAAAAGTGGTGGTAGGAGTTGTGAAATTGTCCCTAAGCAATTGACTACTTTACTAGATGGATATCAAGTTTTATGTGGGAGAGGACACTGCTAGCATGTCATCCCTGACTTGTAATTATATGCACTTATGGTTGGAACTATTAGCAAGCATCCACAACTACTAACGTTCATTTAGGTAAAGCTCAACCATAGCATTAAAATATATTGGTCCCCCTTCAATCCCGTATGCATCAATTTCTATGCTAGGTTGAAGCTTTTGTCACTCTTGCCCTCCAATACATAGTCCTATCAACATACAAATAAGCCTATGGTGTGATCCACGCACATGCTCATATGATGGGCACCAAAGGATAGCAACATAACCACGAGCAAATTAAACCAATCATAGCAATTCACCAATTACCGATAGGACAACGAAAATCTACTCAGACATCATAAGATGGCAACACATCATTGGATAATAATATGAAGCATAAAGCACCATGTTCAGGTAGAGGGTACAGCAGGTTGCGGGAGAGTGGACTACTATAGATAGATGGGGGAAGGTGATGAAGATGTTGGTGAAGATGACGGAGGTGTTGGTGTAGATTGCGGTGATGATGATGGACCCAACAGCGTTTTGGCGCCACCAGGGGGGAGGGGGAGAGGGCCCCCCTTCTTCTTCTTCTTCTTCCTTGACCTTCTCCCTAGATGGGAGAAGGCTTTACCCTCTGGTCCATGCCCTCCAAGATTGGATCTGTCTCTCTGTCTCTCTCTATTTCTGTGTTCCAGATTCTGGCCTTTCACCGTTTCTTATATTCCTGGAGATCCGTAACTCCGATTGGGCTAAAAATTTAACACGATTTGTATCCGGATATTGGTTTTCTTGCAGAGAAATAAGGGCACCAACCAACTTACGCGGTGGCCACGAGGGTCAGGGGCGCGCCCCCTGCCTCATGGCTCCCTCGGGCATCGTCTCGCGTTGATTCTTCTTCCCAAAAATCACATATATTCCAAAAAAATTCTTTGTCAATTTTTATCCCGTTTGGACTTCGTTTGATATGGATTTTATGTGAAACAAAAAACATGCAACAAACAGGAACTCGAACTGGGCACTGGATCAATATGTTAGTCCCCAAAAATAGTATAAAAAGATGCCAATAGTATATGAAAATTGTATAATGTTGGCATGGAACAATAAAAAATTATAGATACGACGGAGACGTATCAGCATCCCCAAGCTTAATTCCTGCTCGTACTCGAGTAGGTAAATGATAAAAAAGGTAATTTTTGATGTGGAATGCTACCTAGCATAATCTTGACCATGTAATCTAGTCATGGCATGAATATTAAGACACAAGTGATTCAAAGAAATAGTGTGTCATTTGACATTAAGACAATAATACTTCAAGCATACCAACCAAGCAATTATGTCTTCTCAAAATAACATAGCCAAAGAAAGCTCATCCCTATAAAATCACATAGTTTGGCTATGTTCATCTTCGTCACACAAAGTGCTCCCATCATGCACAACCCCAATGATAATCCAAGCAATTGTTTCATACTTTAGTATTTTCAAACTTTTTCAACCTTCACGCAATATATGAGCGCGAGCCATGGACATAGCACTATAGGTGGAATAGAATATGATGATGGAGGTTGTGTGGAGAAGACAAAAAAGGAGAAAGTCTCACATCGATGCGGCTAATCAACGGGCTATGGAAATGCCCATCAATTGATTTCAATGCAAGGAGTAGGGATTTCCATGCAACAGATGCACTAAGAGCTATAAGTGTATGAAAGCCCAAACTAGAAATTAAGTGGGTGTGCATCCAACTTGCTTGCTCATGAAGACCTCGGGCATTTGAGGAAGCCCATCATCGGAGTGTACAAGCCAAGTTTTATAATGAAAATTCTCACTAGTATATGAAAGTGATAACTCAAGAGACTCTCTATATGAAAAACATGGTGCTACTCTGAAGCACAAGTGTGGTAAAAGGATACTAACATTGCCCCTTCTCTCTTTCTCTCTCAATTTGTTTTGTTTTTTCTTTGGCCTCTTTTCTTATCTGGGCTTCTTCGGCCTCTCTTTTTTTAAAAGTCCGGAGTCTCATCCCGACTTGTGGGGGAATCATAGTCTCCATCATACTTTCCTCACTAGGGTAAGGCTCTAATAGTGATGATCATCACACTTTTATTTACTTACATCTCAATATTACAACTCGATGTCTAGAACAAAGTATGACTTTATATGAATGCCTCCGGCGGTGTACCGGGATGTGCAATGATCTAGCATAGCAATGAAATCAGAAAATGGACAAGCCATGAAAACACCATGCTAGCTATCTTACGATCATGAAAAGCAATATGACAATGAATGCTCAAGTCATGTATATGATGATGATGGAAGTTGCATGGCGATATATCTCGGAATGGCTATGGAAATGCCATAGTAGGTAGGTATGGTGGCTGTTTTGAGGAAGATATAAGGAGGCTTATGTGTAATAGAGCGTATCATATCACGGGGTTTGGATGCACCGGCTAAGTTTGCACCGACTCTCAAGGTGAGAAAGGGCAATGCACGGTACCGAAGAGGCTAGCAATGATGGAAGGGTGAGAGTGCGTATAATCGATGGACTCAATGTTAGTCATAAAGAACTCACATACTTATTGCAAAAATCTACAAGTCATCAAAACCAAGCACTACGCGCATGCTCCTAGGGGGATAGATTGGTAGGAAAAGATCATCGCTCGTCCCCGACCACCACTCATAATGAAGGCAATCAAAGAAACACCTCATGCTTCAAATTTGTCACACAACGGTTACCATACATGCATGCTACGGGACATGCAAACCTCAACACAATTATTTCTCAATTTCACAATTAATCAACTAGCATGACTCTAATATCAACACCTTTATATTGCAAAACTATTGCAAGGAATCAAACATATCATATTCAGTGATCTACAAGTTTTATGTAGGATTTTATGACTAACCATGTGAATGACCAATTCCTGTCATCTCTCTAAATAGATATAAGTGAAGCAAGAGATTTTTATTCTTTCTACAAAATATATGCCCACGCTCTAACAAATATAAGTGATGCAAAAGAGCATTCTACAAATGGCGGTTTTCTATGTGTAGGGAAACCGGCAATCCAAACTTCAAATGATATAAGCGAAGCACATGAAGCATTTCTTAAAGCCATACTCAAAAGATATAAGTGAAGTGCAAAGAGCAATATATAAATCAACCATGGAGTATCTCATACCAGAATGGCGCATAAAATATAAGTGAAAACTAAATGCAAAATACGCTCCAGGATTTGCACATATCACATGAACGAAACGAATCCGTAAACATATCGATACTTGTTGAAGAAAGATGGGATGCCTTTCGGGGCATCCCCAAGCTTAGACGCTTGAGTCTCCATAAATATTTACTTGGGGTGCCTTGGGCATCCCCAAGATTCAGCTCTTGCCTCTCCTCCTACTACTCACATCGAGACATCCTCGATCTTCGAACACTTCATCCACACAAAACTCAACAGAAAGCTTGGTAAGATCTGTTAGTACAATCAAGCAAATCACTACTCTAAGTACTGTTGCAAAACAATTCATTTTTTTCATTGTAGCTACTGTAATATAACTGTTCCAAGGCTTAATCTACTGATAGAAATTGATAGTTTCATCAAAACAAACAAACTATGCATCAAAAAGAGAATCTTTCTTAAACAGGAAAGTCTGTAGTAATCTGAACATTCACCATATTTTTGGTACCCTAAAAATTCTGCAAAAATTAGGAAAAATAAACAATGTGTATAGAAAGACAGTGCAAAAAGTTTCAGGACCGGTCGACGTTCCAATAAAAAATGTAACATCACGCACTACAGCCAAAGTTTCTGTTTTGCACCGTAGAAACCAACAAGCAATGTAAACATCCTAAAGGCAAATCTTGGCACATTATTTTTATTTTTAAACATTATAAAATCACACAACAGAAATAAATGACTCTCTAAAACTTTCGGTATGTCTCCCTGGCAGCGCTTTCTTTAAAGCCATTAAGCTATGCATCACTACTAGGGAAAACCCTAGCAGTAGTGCTGGTTTTGTGCTCACTAGTAGCGCGGGTAGGCGCACTAGTAATAAGGCGCTACAGCTATTGCTTAGCAGTAACGCGTGCCCGCACGCGCTACTGCTAGGACAAATAGCTGCAGTGTTTGTTCACTCCCACGCTACTGCTATTGTAACTACTAGCAGCGTGTTTTCTCTCCATCGCTACTAGTATTCTTTTTATTATTTTTTTATTTTTAGTGTATTTATGCGCCATCGAACAAATATTGGTACAATACCAGTTATGAGGTTTACATCATTATGTCCATAACAGTGTGTCAAATGAAGGTCGATTAGGTTCAAGTGGAGGCAATATGTGGTGCATGTAAAAAGTATACTACTAATCCAAACTTGATCAGTTTGGACTAGTAGTACTTTCGATGTGCACCACATGTTGCCTCCACTTGAATCTAATCCGCCAGCACAAGCTATTCAATCATCATCATAGTCATTACCACCAACAGTATTTATTTAATCACCACTAACACTAGCTAATAATAATCATCATCGTCATTACCACCAACACTAGCTATTTTATCATCATAGTAATAGTGTAGCACATCATCATCCTCAAACTCATTTCTAGCTAGCTAATCACTCCTGCTGCTCTCTCTTAGGTAAAATAACATAAAACATGTGTAGCACTCCTCCTTGATCAAGTTGGAGCATGCAGATGAACCTGTCTCCTAATCGTGGGTAGCGCATCTATTTGCTGCCCCCTAGTACTTCTCTGCGCTTCTCCATCACACATTTGGTCCAGTCTTGCACTATTAAGCATCCGTCGCTAATCTTGAATGCACTAAATTAATTTGTAGGATATCTTGGCCGTAAGCTAATAATACTCATGGTACCTTTAGTCTCGATCCCATAAGGCACAACATTCATCGGGAGTCCCTGTTGAAGAACATCGTATGGTAACATACTTAGCAATGAAGTTTAGCTTCAAAAATAATGTATGGAAAAGATGCACTGAGGGCAAATAGTAAAAATCTTACCATCCTTCCTAAATAGATGTGACCGTAGTTCATTACGAACACTATTGGTCGCACGTTTTCAGTACTAACATTTCTAAATGCAGGAAGAAAATTTGTCTTGACAGTATCAAGATCCTCAAGCCATGAAACATAATTACTTAGCTCCTTGCAGTTTAGTTCAGCCTCGGGATAGTAGTAGGTCCTGTCTACCAAGCGCTGGACATGTTTGCTTGCACCGAAATAAGCTGACAATACAAATTAGTTCTCAACTATTTTTGAATAAACAATATCAAAGACATAAATATGGTTGAGAAACTTACATAATGGTATAACTGGAGGCATCTGTACATCGACCCAGATGTCGGT